>NC_141087.1:12345276-12347776 GCF_041138505.1 Cibotium barometz | reverse complement strand
CACATACATACATAATATAAATAAGTGTGTGTATCTATAGGTATGTAAGCATGTATACAAAGATTTCATTGAAAGATGTGAGATGAGATCTTCTTAGATTCAAATTCAAAATTGCATTGGAAGATGTGAGATTTGGCTCCTCCTCACGCTTGAAGGAGGAGTGGGTATTTTGAAATAGCCCCACCTCCTTTGCCCGCGTGGAGGGAGGTGGGGTTGTGGTTAATCCTGTATAGATAATAATATATATATACACACACACACACACACACACATGCACACACTGCCTCTCTTCTTACACTCTCCCACACATAGAAGCGCTCTCTCTCTCTCTCTCTCTCTCTCTCTCTCTCTCTCTCTCTCTCTCTCTCTCTTTCAATCTCTCTCTCTCTCTCTCTCTCTCTCTCTCTCTCTCTCACGCACACATACACATATGTAAATATATAGTATATACAATATTATGTTTTAGATACATAAACCTATACATAGACACATATACTTATACATATATACATGTATTTAAAAATATAAATACAAACATCGACATAATTTAATTAATTTTGATTAAATTTTAATGTGCGGAGATGGGTGATAAGTTGTGGTCACTTTTAAATATATAGATAGATATATCATACACACATCTAAACACACACACACACACAAACATATATATGTATATATATATATATATACATACATATGTATGTATATATATATAAATGTAAATAAAAACACACACACACACATGTATACACACATATACATATACGTTTTTTATTTAATTTATATTTTATTAAAAGATACTTTTTATTCTCTTTCTCTCTCTTTTCACCCTCCCTCATTACATCTCTCTCTCTCTCTCTCACTCTCTCTCTCTCTCTCTCTCTCTCTCTCTCTCTCTCCAGGTCTGCCCCATCTCACCAAGCACATTCTACACAGATGCAGATGTACGCACATGCATGCATGTACTCTCTCTCTGTCTCTGTCTCTGTCTCTCTCTCTCTCTCTCTCTCACACACACACACACACACACACATGTACACACCGCACATACACTAATCTAAACACACACACTCTCTCCTCCCTTACACAAACTATCTCCTACATAGAAATTATCTGTCGCCTCTCTCTCTCTCTCTCTCTCTCACACACACACACACACACACACACACATACACACACACACACACATGTACACACCGCACATACACTAATGAAAACACACACTATCTCCTCCCACAAAAACTATCTCCTACATAGAAATTCTCAGCCTCTCTCTCTCTCTCTCTCTCTCTCTCTTCGTGCCACTCTGTCACATAGAAACTCTCTCTCTCTCTCTCTCTCTCTCTCTCTCTCTCACACACACACATACACACACACACACACACACACACACACACTTATAATTTTAATTAATTAAATTTTAGATTAAATTTTAATGGTAGGGATGAGTGGTGACTCGTGAGGTGTGCTCACTCTCAAATAAATGCATCTTTCATGTAATCTCTCTCTCTCTCTCTCTCTCTCTCTCTCTCTCTCTCTCTCTCTCTCTCTCTCTCTCTCTCTCACACACACACACACACACACACACACACACACACACACTCAATTCATACATCCACCTATAATCGTAATAGACCATACAATTATCTTGTCAACTCAACTCATACATCCACTTATAATCGTAATAGACCATAGAGTTATCTATACTCCACCAATGACATTGTGGAAGTAGCAAACCATTCAACAGCTAGTGCAACCTTTTTTATTTTGTGCTCTTACAAAATGACTACCAAAACGACTCACATCTATGGTCCTCACAAATGACTACCATCAAAGACTTTAACATTTGTACACTTGGACATTATCTCTTGTAAATGGTGTGCACCAAGGATGATCCTTCTTAGCCCCACGATGCCATCCATCAAACAACTTTTTTTTATCCCTTGTGATTAGGTTAGGGTGGGTGACTGACTACAACCATAAACATATGACTCAATGTCCATTTTGTTAATTATCTCATGTAAATAGTTGATGTTATGAGATTTTTATCGTTAGACAACTCTTTTTAATAAGTCTTTTTACATGCATAACCATATAGGTAACGACATAAATCAAAAAGTCATATGGCCAATACTTATAGGTGATAATGTATAAAACATATAGGTGTAGACATAAATAAAAATTCATTTAGCCAATCATTATATTAGGGTTTTCATACCTAATGTCCATGGTTAAGATATAAAACCCTAATGGCCTAATGCTTGCCTATAAATTTGATTACTCAAAAACCCTATTGGCTACTACTGCCTATATGCACATGCACATGCACACTATTTATATATACATGTTTTTTCTTTGAATGCCTTAAAAAAAAGAGAGTCTTTCGCCGTAATTAACTATTTTCGATCTTGTTGAGGCATAATTGTTAAAAGAAAAACAGCGTTTCATTTTCTAGGAAAATTTTTAAATGATCAAATATTTTGTTTTTTTCTCAAAAGCA
>NC_141087.1:12205276-12337776 GCF_041138505.1 Cibotium barometz | reverse complement strand
GAGAAGCCCTCTGCCCTCCATTGCCATCTTCCAAACCCTAGCCTCTTGCAGCCATCTCCATACCTTGAAAAGCAGAGAATCCTGTTATCCTCCATAGCCATGGCTTCCCCCTACTTCGCCCCCCTCTCAAATGTAAACCCTCGCTCTTTGGCGTTCCAAAATGGGCTTCCTCCTTCAGTAGACCATCTGCTGCAGCAGATTTCCGTGTGCTTCGTGGCTCTTCTGGGCTCTCCCTCAACCAATGGCGATCATCATCATCGTCTTCGTGATCGGCACCATCGAACTGTCACAGCCCTAAGAACTCCGAAGTTCTCTGCGTTAGGCTTTGCATCCCTGCTCCTGGGCATCTCATCCACCTTGATGCTCTTCGGCTCCTTTGCTTTCATGGTGGGATTCATGCTCATGCCCCTCATCCTGCCGGCGACGCTGGTGGTCTGCATCGGGGCCCTGCTCGCCAATTTCAAAGCGCCTCTAATATGTCTGCGCCCTCCATCTTCATCGTCTTTGTCCTCAGGAAGCTCCATCTTGCAGGCAAAACTAGGGTTTTGATGCTGTACAGAGATTTCCTGCATCAGGAAACGAGGGTTTTGATGCTGTACAGAGACTTCCTGCATCAAAAGTTTCCTATCAGGCATCAGGGTTTGGGAAGATACCCTGCATCAACACTTGATGTACGAGGAAATTGGAGTTTGGAAGGTACCCTGCATTACAAAAAGTTAGAATTTGGAAAGAAAGGCTCAGAAGTTCAGCCACCAACATAAGGCATCCTTGATGGAGCACACTATTCCCTTCAATACCGGAGGTACTACAGAAGCCCTTTTCTTTAACTTCATTTACTGTTTTTGCAGCAAGTAAAGCTGCTTGGACAGATTATACCGTGTTTTTCTTCATACAGTTAGTTCGATTGTTGCCAGAGATCTTGTCTTGACATGTTATGGAGGCACATCTCTTGGCTCTTAGAGATGGCTGTACATCTTAACAAGATCACAAATCTATGTGTTTTGTGTTTTCAAGATTTTAAGGACATGTAAAGTTGTAACAAGGGATAGCTTCATTTCGATTTAATACATGCCACTAGATAGTTTTGAACTCGTCAAACCATCTCTGGGTCATCCGATTTTAGGTTGGGAACACGTCCAGCCCTGCCTTCCACTTTCGAGCCCTGTTTCTGACTGTTCACATGGTAGAAAATGTATTTAAATGCCACCAGCCTTTGTGCGGGATCGCGCCCGCCTGTAGTCAGAGTGTAGTTGTTTGGAAGTATGGTGATTATTGGTCCCACTACATGTGTCAGGCATCTCCTGACATCTTCTTCTTGCAGTGGATGGGGTTTTTTTAGCTATATATGCTACGTGTATTGAGGCTTGAGGTTGTAAGGATGAAAGCTTGTTATAAGCAGATTGTTATAAGTTGCCAATGATGGCAAGGGGATCAGGGTTCAAAGTTTGTGACGAGAGCAAGGGGATCAGGGTTCAAAGTTTGTGACAAGCAAAGGAATGAAGGCAAGGCTGCCATCCACCCCCATTTCAGGGGAATGGCAAAGGAATGAAGGCAAGGCTGCCATCCACCCCCATTTCAGGGCAACTGACAAATGAGCAAAGCAGGAATGCCTTTTCCCAGAGTTTGCAGCAAAATCCTTTTGTGGTTTCATTGCAGTAAATGGGTTGATTGGACAATGAGGATGCTGACCGTGACAAGATGGAAAGGTGACGAAAAGCGGTAGGGTTTTGAACATGGAATGGCTGGTCCCACAACAGTTTTGTGTGATATATTCTAGATAGATCCAGAGATGGCCGTATATATTTGGTTGAGCATCATGCCGTGATTGATTCGAATGAAGTGCTTTATTGCAGCTCTGATTGCTAGGCAAATTGATTGAAATCAATGTTAAGATTTTGATGGTTCTCTTAATTGAAATTGGTCTATGACTGGGACCAGCATTACCATCCCTTTTGTGCACAAACATTTTTGAAAGTCCATTGCATCTGACAAACCACAAGGAATTCTATTCTGATATATCCTCACATGAGCAGCATCGTCCACAATATAGCTTGGTGCCTAAAACAACAAGATTTACTGTTTGTTGTGAAAAAGTGCTTGCCTGCATTAGATGAATCCAAGAGTTAATCAAAACACAATTCTACCAAATACAGATTTTCTGGATTTTTAAATTAGGCATTCTGGTCTAAACCAAAAGTAGAGCTGCTGCAAGAGGGAATTTTAGACATAATGGCATAGGGCAAATACAGAGGAAGAGAGAAGACAATGGGAGGTGAGTAAACTGGCCAACAAATGAGCTCGGTCAGGAGCTGCTGGACTCTGCGGTTGACACCATAATCTAAGCTTAGAATGTGTGAACATAAGCTTCTAACATGATTCTCACACATTAGCTTCTAACATGATTCGTATGGTGCTAAAGGCATTTAGAAAAACAGTAGTGTCCCATGCAGAGAGTTTCATTTTTCATCTTTGTAACTGGAAATGTAGGAGTGAGCAAGTTCATAAGAGTTGGTAGTGTAGAGGGACCATATTAGTGACACCTAAAAAAATCTCATTGCAAGACAAAAAGAGGCCTCCTACTTTTTTATGGGGGTTCTGTGCTCTACTTCATTAATAAATGAATTTACTTGCTATCAAAGCTTTATCCCCTATAAATAATGAAATCGTATACTAGGTATCACTTCTCATGGGTTTTAAGGACTTTTGGGTTTTCATTGCAAGTCTTCAGAATGGAAAACTAAAATTGAAGTACCTAAAAGTAACTTTTGAGATTGCATTCTCATTTTCATATGTCTAAATTAAATATAGTAAAAGAAAACCAGCTTCGATTTTTTTGGGAACAATAACAATTATTTATTTATATCAGCAAAAAATGATCAGATACACTACATGACAAAAAACTACTCTAAGTTACTCTAGCAATCCCTTACACTTCACATTTTTACTACTCTAAGTTACTCTATCAATCCCTTATACTTCACATTTTACTTCATTTAAAAGTTTACACAACAAATCCCATCTCTCCTCTTCTAATAAGAAGCTAGAGTGCTCCCAAGAGACCTTGTAACCAAGCATTATGCAAGCTTCCATCATTTTTGTAGTGCAACCTCTAGGTGGCTGTTTTTTCAACTCTCCCCCTTCATTGGACCATGTCTTCACTGTGGATCTAGTGCCCACAGGGTTTTCTATAAAAGCAACAAATGTGTAATCTACTTGTTTCTCCTTGAGATACCACCTTTTAGTTCTAGGACCAAATTTGGGCAGTCTCTTTTTCAAACCATCAAACATTCTAACTTGCAACAGTAAACGGAGGTTAGAGACCATCTCCTAGTATGTTTGAAGCCACATCCAAAGCAGGGCAGAAATCAAGTGATATTCCTCTGCAGATTTAGTAATAGACAGTCCAGCTCACCACATCTCATCTTATTCACATTGCATACATACCAACACATGCAGATACATCTATGCATTACATCTAAAGCATCAATACAAGTGATTGAGATCTTCTGAAAAACAATGGCATTCCTTGTGTACTAGATTTCCTACAAAACACAGGCTTTGATTATGTTAAATAATGACCCAACATGTTCTTCATTGAATGACCATTTGCCCAGAATCCAATCACCCCAGTAGATCTGAATACCTAGCCCCTTCTCCACCCATTTGATTATCCTAATCTAAGTCCCCCTGATGGCTGGACATTCCCAGAAAACATGCCTTCCATCCTCTAAGTAGGATCTGCATCTGGGGCAGGCTCCACCAAAAATATTTTTACTTTGCAATTTAGACCCAATGGGGAGGATCCACATGCCAACCTTCCACAAAAAAACCTGAAATCTCTTAGGAATCTGGCATTCCCAGAGTTGCTTCCATCTCTTTTTCCATGAGGCAGAGCTCTAGCTCACTCTCCATATCTTGTTACAATAATCAACATTGGTATCCCCACATCTCATCATAGAGTAGAGATGTATTCCCAAGGTTGTACCTTTAATCTTTTTTTAAAAATCAAAATAAAGAAAGTGCTCCATGGGACAAATTTTAAAGCATCTAGTCTTGTAGTGGAAGCTCTCTCTCTCTCTCTCTCTCTCTCTCTCTCACGCACGTACACACACACACACACACACACATACACACACGCGCACACACACACACATGTAAGCGTGTGTGCGCGCGCACACACACACACACTCAAATGAATGTGCGACTTCAATAACAAAAGAAGTCTTGAGTATTAACCACTAGTTCTTAGGGTGTAAAATTGGCATCAAGGTGCTCTATGCAAGGTTTTGAGTTAAATGCTCATCTGTTTTTCTTTTTACATAGGGTGGTTATATATATCATTTTTATACGAATCTCCATGGTTAGGAAATATTTTCAACACAAAAAATAAAACAAAATTAGGGTTGGAGTAAGATAAACTTAAGCTATCCGAACCTTCACTTGAGTATGAAGCCCAGCCACTAGAGTATTGCTATTCTACTCAGTACCTATGAATCAGCCCCATCAAACGTAGGTGAGCATGGGATCTTTTAAGAAGGAATTGGAAAAAACTTGTTGGAAGACCTCGGGGGTAGGAAGAAACTGTCCTCAGCTTGTCACAAAAGAATCTAAGATGATCATGGGCATGTGTGGGTGTAAGATGCAATTAAAGACGGATAGCGGCAAGGGCATGAGCAGGGAGACATTAGCCTCTTCTATGTGGTGGTCTTTAAACTTCACCAAATATCTTTGATAAATATTACCTCTTCCTGTTGTTGTCTCATCATGGTCCAAAAGGAATTCAAGTTCTACAACCTGAGTCTTCCTCTAGTAAAGGAGGATTATCATAAACTAGGTTTGCCAACAAAGTACCTCGAAATGGTCCCAATATAGACTAGTTATGAATGTGCCAATGTGATGGAGTATCCAAACAAAAAGCATTGTTATTAATCTTATTAAGAATCTTAATTGATGCATTAAATTGCGGAGCTAGTTTAACAGTAGGGTCTTTGTCTACACTCTTCAATCGTCTCTTTTCGATTATAAGCCATACCTAATCTCCTTCAAAAGCTTATTTTTCTCCTTGGCTTGGGTCATATATTGGGCTCGAGATTTCGAGATGGCTTCATGTGCTTCACTAAGAATATGGGTATGGTCTCTAGTGAAACCAATTGTTGTAGGAATTGTATGAGAGAGTCCAGAAGCAAGTGTCGGTATCTTCTTACCATACACAACTTCAAAGGGAGCTTTGCCAATAGTGGAGTGTGGCATGTTATTATAAGCGAGTTGAAGAAAATGAAGCTGTTGGTCCCAAGTGCCTGGTCTAGAAATAACATAGGACCTCAAAAAATCTAAAAGTGCTATTGGTCACTTCTATCTAGCCATTACTCTCACAATGGAAAGAGGATCTGAAATCAATTCTAGATCCTGGATTAGAAAATAAAGTAATCCAAAAATGATTACAAAATCTAGAATCACGATTCAAAATGATAACTTTTGGTAATCCATTATGTGTAAAAACATGCTTGATAAATATATAGGCAACTTGTGAAGTAGATAATGTCTTTTATATGGAATGAAATATGCTTGCTTGCCAAATCTATTAAAATGAAAGTCCATATCATGTCATTTCATGCGGCTAATCAATAATGAAATCCATTGGGATCTCTTCCGAATGAGGCATTAGGAATAGGTAACGAAATGAGCAGGCCATGTTGTTTTTCATGATGTCACTTAACTTGTTAACAAATGATACATTCAAAGACAAAATTAGCAACATCATTCTTTACATTAGGCCAATAAAAATCATCTTCTACTTCTTTCATAGTAGTAAGTATTAGTCTAGGACCCATGTAAGGTGGAGTATGCAATTCTTATAGAAACAATTATCTAAATGGAAGATTAATGCATAAACGTTTTTCAAAAAAGAAGAAAACTATCATTGTATGAATGATTATCAACAAGTAAGTAAAGATTGGATTATACTTTCAACCATGGATGAGTAAATATCAATATGTAAGTAAGGTTGGATTGTACTTTCAACCATGCATGAGAGAAATTAGGATCATGCTCATATGAATCGCGTATAACATCAAAATAAATATCAAGAATAGAAATATTAGCAATGGAAGGATGTCTACTTAATGCATCAACTACACCATTTTCTTTACCTAGGTGATTTTTAATGAGAGGATAAAAATTTTGAATGAATGATGCCCCTTTAATATGGGATCAAAAATCAAAGGTTGACTAAGTAGATACCATATACTTTGTTGATCAATTTTAATCATGAAAGGTTGACTAAATAGATACCTTATACTTTGTTGATCAATTTTAATCATAAACTCAGAGCCAATAAAATAATAAACTCAGAGCCAATAAAATAATGTTTCCACATATGAAGTGTATGAACATCAACAAGGAGTTTTTTATTGTAAGTTCTATACTTGCTCTCAGAAGATTTTAGCTTCCGACTCTCATATGTAAGAGAATGTCCATCTTACATAGCTTGAATGTTTTATAAGAGAGAGATCACCACAGAAAGTGTTGCCTTCATAGTAGGCACCCATCGTTGTTGGCTTCGCTCTATTTGGGGTGCCCAACTTTCAGCCGTTGGATCTTTTGTCATAACTCCTTGGGGATTTTTTTTAGCTTTGAGCATGTTGGTAGGCACCCATCGTTGGTTGGCTTCACTCTATTTGGGGTGCCAGGGAAGTCGAGGGTGAGGCTGTGTGTATGATTTCCTCTTCTGACACAAGAGGATTGTGGCTTGTTTTCCGTTGACTACCATGGTGGATGTTTCTTCTCGCCAAATGATTTGGTAGAGTGGCACCAATCCATTCTTTCCCTATTATAGTTTGGCCTTGGAGTGATCTTGCATCAATGACATGCCCCTTTAATATGGGATCAAAAATCAAAGGTTGACTAAGTAGATACCATATACTTTGTTGATCAATTTTAATCATGAAAGGTTGACTAAATAGATACCTTATACTTTGTTGATCAATTTTAATCATAAACTCAGAGCCAATAAAATAATGTTTCCACATATGAAGTGTATGAACATCAACAAGGAGTTTTTTATTGTAAGTTCTATACTTGCTCTCAGAAGATTTTAGCTTCCGACTCTCATATGTAAGAGAATGTCCATCTTACATAGCTTGAATGTTTTATAAGAGAGAGATCACCACAGAAAGTGTTGCCTTCATAGTAGGCACCCATCGTTGTTGGCTTCGCTCTATTTGGGGTGCCTAACTTTCAGCCGTTGGATCTTTTGTCATAACTCCTTGGGGATTTTTTTTAGCTTTGAGCATGTTGGTAGGCACCCATCGTTGGTTGGCTTCACTCTATTTGGGGTGCCAGGGAAGTCGAGGGTGAGGCTGTGTGTATGATTTCCTCTTCTGACACAAGAGGATTGTGGCTTGTTTTCCGTTGACTACCATGGTGGATGTTTCTTCTCGCCAAATGATTTGGTAGAGTGGCACCAATCCATTCTTTCCCTATTATAGTTTGGCCTTGGAGTGATCTTGCATCAATGACATGAAATCTACACTCCAACTCGTTATTTTCAATGGATATTTTAGGAATGAAATACCCAACACTCTTTAGATGCATCTCATGTGAGATTGAAATGAAAGTGCTTTGAGGTGTAAGTGTGGGTTTTCCAAGAATTTTCCGCGCCTCCAAGAATATGAGATTGGTGTGGAACATAGGATATATGTGGGCTTGCCACCTTTGTAGACCATTCTCAGTCGAGAATCCAATCCATATTCTTGGTGGGGTTGGTTCTTGTGGCAGTTTGGGGTAGTGGAAGACTTACCAGTGTGTGTGGGTAAAAGAGTACCCGTTGTGGAAGTAGTTGGTGCTGGCGCATAGGATCGGATACAATGGACTCCTCGTCCCCCCCCAGAGGATTATTGTTACCTTTCTCTTGGGAAGCTCGAGGGTAGCTATGTTGTTCGTTGAGTTGATTGTACATTGGGTGTTTTTGACCCAGCTCCCTCCAAGGATGACTACTTCTTTGGTCTTACCTGCGGGAACCACAGAAAACTTGCAAGCCAATGGGTTAGAGACAGTATGTACCGTTTGTATTAAAAGACCCAAGGCTTCGTATCCATTTTCTGCTAGGCATTTAAATTTTGGCATAAGCACTATGAAGAGATGGTTTGCCTAGGGAGACCCATGTTTCCCATGTCAAAAGATTGTGGCTAGCTGTTGGAGACATTAAGGCACACTTTCTTTGAATATTTTTGCCAAAGGAGAAATCTAACCATACTCGAAGGGTTACACTTTCATGTTGGGGAGATGCGCTCACACTCATGGTGTTAAGCAAGGCTGAGGGCTTGTAGGGTTCATGAAGGTGCTGGTAGGTTGGGACAACAAATGTTTGTGATTTGGGAGTGTATCAATTGTAGCTAGGATTTGCATCCAGTCTTGGGGTCAGCTTCATCATCCATGATAGAGGCGACTATGTCTAGCTCCCACTTGTCACATCAAGGATTTGGTGGTGACAAGCTTGGCAAACAAGGAGATCTTTAGTCTTGGATGTGGTCACAGAATCTTCTACAAAGGGACCATTTATCATGGGATATGCCTTCCATGTACATAAGTTCACCTTGAGTATTTGATCCCATTTGCAGAGGTAGACATACTTTGTGTCCCAGTCATGGACCATTCGTGTCAGTCTCATGAAAGGCCTTCCTAGGATGTTGTCATAGCCACCTTGAGTAAATTCCATGACTACAAATGTGTGTTTGAAGCTCATGTAAAGGACTTTAATCTTGAGGTCCTTCAATAGTCCAAAAGATTTTGCGATTGTCTCGTCCGTGAGCCTTATCACCAATTTTGCGTCAGCACTTCCTTGTGATGATGCTTACTCTAGCACCCCCATCCAGGATGGCAGTTTGAAGCTCATGTAAAGGACTTTAATCTTGAGGTCCTTCAATAGTCCAAAAGATTTTGCGATTGTCTCGTCCATGAGCCTTATCACCAATTTTGCGTCAGCACTTCCTTGTGATGATGCTTACTCTAGCACCCCCAACCAGCTTCATCATCCATGATAGAGGCGACTATGTCTAGCTCCCACTCGTCTCATCAAGGATTTGGTGACAAGCTTGGCAAACAAGGAGATCTTTAGTCTTGGATGTGGTCACAGAATCTTCTACAAAGGGACCATTTATCATGGGATGTGCCTTCCATGATAGAGGCGACTATGTCTAGCTCCCACTCGTCTCATCAAGGATTTGGTGACAAGCTTGGCAAACAAGGAGATCTTTAGTCTTGGATGTGGTCACAGAATCTTCTACAAAGGGACCATTTATCATGGGATGTGCCTTCCATGTACATAAGTTCACTTTGAGTATTTGATCCCGTTTGCAGAGGTAGACATATTTTGTGTCCCAGTCATGGACCATTCGTGTCAGTCTCATGAAAGGCCTTCCTAGGATGTTGTCATAGCCACCTTGAGTAAATTCCATGACTACAAATGTGTGTTTGAAGCTCATGTAAAGGACTTTAATCTTGAGGTCCTTCAATAGTCCAAAAGATTTTGCGATTGTCTCGTCCGTGAGCCTTATCACCAATTTTGCGTCAGCACTTCCTTGTGATGATGCTCACTCTAGCACCCCCATCCAGGATGGCCGTAACCTCATGTCCTTTGTCAGGAATGGGTAGGGCTACGTTTGTGTCATCACTTTTAAGGAAATGATCCAACGCATTTACTTGAATTTTTAGTGCGCCTTTGGGTTGTGGGCTTTTCTCATGAAGTAATCTAGGATTATGTGGCTTAGATGCATTTGAGAATTCTGAGCTGTCCACCTCCTCTATGGGAGCTTATAGTTTTCGTTCCATCCAATCCATGAGGTCATTCTATAAACTTGGATTCCCTTGTAACAAGGTTCCAATTGGAATTGGATTTGGGAGGAAAGAAAGGCTGATAGGCCGGCAAGGTCTCGTTGATGAGAAACTCCATCATTTTTAGGGCTTGGTTCATAGGTTGGACCGGCAATGGTGTATGGAAGCTCAATTTGGTCCATGTTTGACTAGGTTTTAGGTTGAGATTTGGGTGCCGTAGGAGGGAAAAATACTTCAGCAAATTTTGTGTGGGCACCTTGTGCGTCTTTGTCGAACTTTGTGTTACTGTCCCCATCAAGTTCTTTGATGTGACGTGGGATTTGGTCTTGGCCTCTTGTGGAATAGGCAATGGAGGGTTAGGAGGCACAGGTGGGGGAAGATCTTCATTTGTCAACGTCAGGTTGGCAATCTTCCTCATCCTAGAACCATAAGCTTGGGCTCTTGCCTTATTTGCTACGGAAGTTCACATTCTTTTCCTGAACAACAAGTAAATAGATCTATGGCAGATTGAGTGTCTTGGGGTGTGCCAACGTTTGACGGTGGTAATGGTTCTTCTTCAAGTTGGGCCTGGCAGTCCCATACTAGTACTTGGGCCTATTCAAGATGGTGCTTCTCTATGATGGGGTTGGGATATTCGACCGGCTGCTTTTGTAGTTTGGCTTGATTCCTCGCGGCGGCGGGCTGCTTAGGGGAGTGGCATTTTGGCACGATCATCACTCCTTATGGAGGACGATGTGGTCTTTATTGAGCCACTTCTGATGGTAACCCGATCATCACCTTTGCCAATGTGCTTAGACCGTTGTTTCTTTTTTGATGTGGCACATTCGGTAGCTAAGGTGTTGGATTGCTTTGGTTCTTTGGCCTTCTTGAGTTTAGCCTACAATCGTGTGATTGCATTCAATGATGGGACTCAACATGTTGAGGGATGGCATGCCTACGATTATGGAGGTAGAAACTAATACAAAGAACAATCCTTGAAGTAATGGTCGATCTCGCAGAGCAGCCACATGACATTGCGGCGCCAACGGTCGGTAGGCTTTTCTTCTGAGGGCATCAACCACTCTATGAGCACTCTATGGGGTCCATGGCAAAGGAAACACTGAAGAGGTGGTCTCCATGCGGGTGCACCTATGATTCGCAGTGAGGCACAAGAAAAGGAAGATGATATGTTATGGGTACCTTAGGGGTGTCAGAGCGCATGGGCTCCATGGGCTTGGCAACGGACCACATTTTGATCTTTCCATGATCAATGGGGTTTGCTCTGAGAGGCAATAGTAGGAATGGAAAGATGGGCACTATAGACAGTCGTGGTGGCGCTGTGTAAGTGGGGGGTTAATGGTGGTGCCACCATTAACGCATGGTGCCCATGAGGAGATGACAGTACTGTTACAAATGGGCTTTGGGTTGTCATTGGCTCGGTGGCCAATTTTATGGAATCACCTTCTCGCATATTGTCATCAAGAAAGATCACCATTTGAGGCTTAATCAAAGGTTAAGGAGTCCTTCACTAATAAATGGTCGTGAAGTTATGGATTGTGCAAACCCAAGAGGAATCGGTCCATTAATTTGAGGCTTGATCAAAGGTTAAGGAGCCCTTCACTAATAGATGATCGCCATGAAGTTTTGGATTGTGCAAACCCAAGAGGAATTGGTCCATTAATTTCTTGTCACTCAATTTTTCCCTTTCTTTGCAACGCGAATTGAGGTACTTAATCTATGCTATATAGTCGCCTAAGGTTTCCTTTGGTTTTTGTTCCAGGTGGAACAATTGGATAGCAAGGCTCCATTGGGCCCATATGGTGCAAATCCTAAGAGTGAAGGCCTCTTTCACTGATTTGAAAGTGGCCTTGTGCCGAGGATCCAAGGATTGGAACCATTGCACCACCTTGCCTTCAAGGCTTAGTCCAAAGATATGGACCTTTATTACGTGTCATCGAAAATTTAAATACCTAATAGATTTGGTTAAAGAGCTCAAGGTGGGATACGG
The DNA here is from genome assembly GCF_041138505.1 of Cibotium barometz. NCBI lineage: Eukaryota > Viridiplantae > Streptophyta > Polypodiopsida > Cyatheales > Cibotiaceae > Cibotium > Cibotium barometz. The sequence continues at coordinate 12,325,958 of NC_141087.1, read as the reverse complement.
GGTCTCCAATGCCATGGAATTTTGGCATGAGTTTGAAGATTTTCCCCCACATTGGTTGTGTATATGATGTCCGTGGTGGGTGCAATTGTTGTGCCACTCCCCCACATTGGTTGTGCATATGATGTCCGTGGTGGGTGCAATTGTTGTGCCACTCCCCTTCCTATAGCTTGTGCTAAGCTCAAAATGTCAATTTGGAGATAAATGGGAGGTGGTATGTGGGTGGGGGGGTGAGAATAGGCCCGGGGTTATAGGAGGAGGCACATGCGTGTGCTTGGGGCATCTATTCACGCCGTGGTGCATGTATGGAGGTGCACCACTAGATGAGGGCTCTGTAAAATTGTTTCGCCCATCACGACCAAATGTGCTTGGCATGTCAACCACATGTAAATGTACAATGGTTGGGGTCTCACCCAATGGAATGGGGGCACTCAGGGCATGCAACCATGATCAAAAGGTGTCCATGGTGTGCATTGAGGCTTAGAAAATCTTCAACAATGCGTGCTAGATTAAAAATATAAGTTTTCTCTCTTATTTTTCTTGCGCGTGAACGCCCCCTTAAGATGAAATAAGGTCATTTTAGGTGTTTTGTGTGTGTAAAAACCCACCCTAATGAGTCGAGGAGATAGACCTTAAGCACCTCTAAAGAGTTGATTTTTTTTTAACGAGTAGGTATGTCCGTATGCTTAGGTAGATATGTTCGTACTCTTATGAGTGAATAGCTGTGGCTTTATGAGTGAACGGCCTTAGCTTTCATGAGTGAACGGCCTTAGCTTTCATGAGTGACCGACCATGGCTTTCGTGGAGTGAATGACTATGGCTTCGTGTGAGTGAATGGTCGAGGCTTTGTAAGTGACCTAATGGGAGTGGTTTAAGCATGGATTTAAGTCAAGGCAGCTTTTTAGAACACTAATGCCACTCTAAATAGTCTAATTTCAAGCAATTAGACTCAATTTTTTGACTTTTGCTCCCTTTAAGCTCACTAATCACACTAACCAATAGATTAATGATAGTTAGTGAAAATTAAGAGATTATTTATAATTTTTTTATGCTTTTTGGTTGATTAAGGTTCTATCTTACATTCTTATCCTACCTATGTACACAAGCCTAACAAAAATCATGATTGAAAGCTAAAAATTAGTATAAAACACTCTAGGTTTAAGCAAAAACCCTCAAAATCAAAACAAAAACAAGAAAATAATCAGCAAAACAAATCAAATAGCCCAAAATCGAATGCCATAGTTACTTAAGTGACACCATGCAATGGAGACTTCATCGGATTCAAGCAAGGAAGGCTTCGACAAGAAGTGGTTTGGCGCACCCACCGGGAGCAATGCCAAAGATGTTAACCTAAACAAACTTATCATGGGAAGTTGCCGATCTGCCAAGCTCAAGCTGTGCTCAAAGAGCTCCACCGTCATATGTGGATAGTTGCTTGTCATCCTATCCTCCCGCACTCGTTGTCATACCAAGGTGGTTCCTAATCCTAAGGGTGGTGCAACCGGTCTCACGAATATTGTGTGGAATCTCCGGCGGGGATGCCAATCGAGGTGTGTTAAGGCTCACCTTAACCCTCCTTGAAACACATCCAAAAAGAGATTACCTGGTGAACCGCAACCGTCGTGTGAGGATCTTTCCAATGACCGAGCTCGTAACCCTCAAGGTCTCCAAGCTCTACAACTCCTTGAGAAGCAATTCCACCGCAACTCTCGCGAGCGTTGTCACACCGCCGCGTTGCACTATAGGTCCTTGTCCCTCCTCTCACCTCACTTCACTCACACACACTCACTAGCATACATTAGGGAGAGAGATTAGCAAGAGCAAGACTCAATTGCACAATGGGAGAGTGTGTTGTATTATGACAGAAATTCACTTATATACATGGCCATAAGTATTCACACTCACTTACTATGGTCGGCCGGGCACTTTAGGCTCATAAGAGGCCTAATGCTATTACAATGACTACTCTCGTAATATATCCATGAAGTACATCACTTAGGACTTCATCCTATCTTGCTACCACACGCACTTGAAGCGAGAATTGCCATAAATACTCCGTCACACCATTACGGGCACCCGTCCAAGTTGTAGCTTTGGACAATATTGCTTGATATCTTAAATGTATGACCCTTTGGCGTATCTATCGTGACTCCTTGATGTAAGATAATGGCGGTAGCTCTTGTTAATCCTAGAATTGGATTAACATTCCCCTTTCCTAATGACAATTGCATCCTCGTGATCGTGTTGAAGACTTTTGTGGGGCGAATAAATAAGCTTTGTCGATGGCTTTGATGCTGCTGAATGACGTTCAATGGTCTGTGTTCCTCTGGAAGAAGCAATAAGAAAAGCTAGTTAATGAATGAAGAGGTTAATGGTGTATTGGGATTTCCTAACGGGGTGGGGGGGTTTTACGAATGATTGCATCTTTATATTTGTGTGAGCCATTTTTTTTTGCTCACTTTGTTTTTGGCAATCATCAGCAAGGTTACATGTGATTTTTGTTAGTGGGGACACTAAGAGATGTTAATAATGGGAGAGAAGAGAGAGAAGGATTTGGAGGAACGTAGGCTTAATCATCAGAACGAGATGGTGATTCTCAGTTCCTCATTTGATTCACTGAAGCGACATTCATCATTTGAAGTAATTGGCATGTGATGATGTCCCTTTGTGTGGCGGAATTGTTGTCAAATGTTGTTGAGTAGGACCTGATCCTATCTTCTTCTGCCCATGTGCTTTTTATGTTTTTAAGTATATTTAAGTGCTCTTAGAAGTAGATTTTCATGAAGTACAAGAATTGAGTCATATAGACTCTTATTGAACTGCTCTATGTTGAAGTAGCGACTTGTTGGTGAGGATTGAAAGAATTATGTTGACTTGCGAGGCTAATATAGATATCTTCACTAAGAATTGAAGATCATTGATTTGTGAAGATAGCGGCATCGTTTGGAGAGGTTTATAATTTGAAGGAAATTCCAGGTGATGGGTTATACCATTGACCAGGCTTCCGCCCACCATGGCCCACCCATCCAGAGATGTACCTGGAAGTTGTTGATGATGAGGCATTGGTGGAAGTGTTCTCCAGTGCATGAGTATGGATTCGTACTCTCATGGAGCATCTACTACATTAATTTAGCCAAAAGAATAGTAAGCAATGAGCTTAACAAATATATAGTGGCTATTGTGTGATATTGCTTAATCTATAATGAGACTTAAATCGTGAAAGTGCAGGTTCTTAAGCCTTGAGATGGAACTCCTTGAATTGTAAATTTTGACCTCATTTTTTTTCTCCACGTGAACTGCTAAGACGTGAAACACTGAGGCGTGAAAGACCAGACGTGAAAGTCAAGACGTGAAGATCCAAGACGTGAAAGTCATGACATGAAGATCCAAGACGTGAAAGTCATGACATGAATATGCAGATGTGAAAGTTATGACGTGAAGATACAAGACGTGAAAGTCATGACGTAAATCTACAGATGTGAAACTGCAAGGACTGACATGGGCCGTGACTTTACAACTATGTTTGCACATGCTTAGGATGGATCATTTATCATTTCTAGAGGGGTGACAAGAGCATTGTTATTTTGTTCTTGATGCTCTTAAGTCTTCGTATTTAATCTTGAATTTGTTGCTGAAATGATGTCCAGGCAGTAGGGAAGACTACTGATTGTTTTCTTGAACAGACAAACTCTTGTGTTGGTGCTGGATGCATGAGAGTGGTTGAGGGATTTGCTTGTTGTTTCTTGGGCCTCCATTCTTATCGAACTATAGGTGAAGTTGTTGGGGTTGAAGTTGATGGTGAGGTTTTCTTCACATTGTTTGATTTTGGCAACCATATGATGGAATTACCATCATAGTATCCTTGTTGTTGAAGGACATGCACAAGTACCCATCTTTGAGACGAACACTGTAATTTGTTTGCCAATGTGCTTGGTGTTGAGGCTTTCTTTGTGCAAGCTTAGGGGACTTTGTGATGCGCTTGGGGACCTAAGCTTTGGTATTTCTTTGGTAGTACCCTTGTGCTTACAGCAATGTTTTTGGTACCCACACTTGTTGCATTGGTGGAGTTCTTTGAGGAACTCCCATAGGCTTTTGTGGATGGTGTTGTGGAGTACTTTTCTTCTTCCTTGGCTTTCAAGTGCTACATTGAGGAAGAGGTTTTGACTGTCGAGGCACCCAAATTTTATTGGAACCTTCATAGTAGCCTTGAGCTACAAGTAGCTGCTTTTCCACCCACATTTTGATACTATTAAGATATCTTGATTGTGATTGTTGTGGGGTGGAATTTTCTTTTGGGGTGATGTGGAAGGTTTGGGACCCTCCTTGACTTTGGTTGGCGCGCGGAGGTTGCAGGTTTGAGACTCATGGGCATTATTGATGATGATGAGGTTAAAGTCTCTTGTTGAGTGGTTGTCGATGACGAGGCCTTTGAGCATGTGGTTGTCTCCTTTGATGAGGTTTGTTGATGAAGATGCAAAGGATCTCGGGCCTTTCCTTTGAGTTCCCTATTAGAGAGAGATGGTTTGGCTGTGGGAATTTCTTTAGGAATAGATGTCGATTGTGAGTTCTTGGCATCAAACTTCATAGGTGAGGATGGGATTGAAGGAGTGGAGGCTTTATCGGAGTTGATCATTGATACGCAGATGGCAGGACATGGTGTAGAGGGGCTTTTGTGGAAGAGGCTTGTATCCTTTTGCGTTCAGCATCATAGATATCCATTAAAGTTGGATCTTCTTCCTCGCAGTATGGTACTGTCAACTTTTTGTCGTTGACCATCATGATGACTCTATCGCTCTAGCAAAGTACAGTGGTGCTTGGGCAGCAAAACAGTCCATTTATGCCCCAAGATTAAATCTACTTCCAACACATACTCAACCACAAAAAACTTGCAAGTGAGGGGGTTAGTTTCAATATACATTGTATGTTCAAAGTACCCCAAACATGGCATATTCAAGTCTTGTGTAAAGGTAATCCTTTTAGTATGGGCTGTGAGTGTTGGTTGACCTAACAAATCCCATAGCTCTAGAGTCATGAGATTGTGTTCTCGTGTTGGATAAAGCTGTGCTTGAGCTGTGGTGATTTTATTTGAAATTTCCAATCCAACCAAAATCCTAGGGATTGTTTCAGTAAGATATGTTAGAAGTTTTTGCTCCTACAAGGTTTTTTCCTCCCATAAAATAGCAATTGTACATTGCATCAGGAGTGTTCCAGGTAATTGTTTGCATGGATTCATCTAATGAATACAATGATTCACTTATCCACGGTCCGCTAAGGATGACATCATACTCAAGGGAATCTAGGGTGATATGAAATGTAAATTCCATATCGCCATCGATTGTTCGAGTAGTGTATCTAAAGTAACCTGACAGAATCTTCCAAAGGAACCATGGGTGTTTCGGTTATTGTTTCAGCTTCAGATCCTGTGTCTATTTCATATTCCCATTCACTCAACTTTTTCAAGAGCACCCAATGCGTACAATGGCACACTTGGCCCTCTGACAATCCTTAATGATGGCTGTTCGAATCCTGACATTCCTGGTTTATGTAGTTTGTTATGTCCTTGTATAGAGCCATTAAAGGTGCAAGTGTTGATATGATGCTGGCTTTATCTCATGGAAGAAGAGCATTTCTCCGAATGAGGTTTTGAGAGATTGTTTTAATCTTGTAAGGGAATTATCGAATTCCTTACGTGCTTTCTCAAGCCTATAGTTCATACAATCTGCCTCAAATGACTCTTCTGTAGAGAGTATGTCTTCCTCTTGAAAGGGCAAGTGGTACTCCTCTAGGCTTTGTATCTTGGTTGTTGGTGTAGGTTTAGCATTATGAGGCTCAATCACAACCAGTGACCCTATAAGACATTCAACCATGCTAAGCATGCACTCTTGAGCTCGTTTTTTGTGTTCTGCATATGTCATGTGATCATTATTATCCATTTGGGGTGGTTGGGTGTTTCTAGTTTCGTGATTGGTCTATCTAATGCACTGAGCGAAGAGTAAGAACTTGTCTCCTCACTTAGTGATGTACTAGAACTTGTTTCATTCTCTGACTTTCTTTGGTTTGTCAGTTTTTCATTATGTTTACCCATGCGATGAGATCGAAGTTTCTTTTGGGTTTTTGTATCATGTGTCGTATATATGGGTGTTGAGGTTTGTGTGGTGGTCTTTGATGTGGATGCTTCTCCATCTTGTATAGCTTTTGGCTCTTTCGTGTTTATGTCCCCTTTTGGGTTTATGTCCTGTATAGACTCCTTTTCTGTATCTTTTAATTTGACCTTAGTTTTTCGACAGTTTTTTGTCCCTTGTTTTTCTTGGGTTTAGAAGGTTTTGTTTTCTCTTTTGGGTTATGTTTTAAAGCATGTTCTTGTACCCATGTTGATAGGCATGGCCAATGGCATGGGGGGAGGTGAATTGGTGGCATAGATCTCAATGGCTCAAAGATGTTAGCCATTGGGTTTAGTCCTTGTGTGATCCCTGGTACTCCCTCTATTGTGGCCATGTCAGAGTGCCTAAATGCTCCTTAATGAGCAATTACAGTCCCACATCCTGTTATACGGCCTCAAGAGGCTTGGCGTACTCTTCGTTGGATCAAACGAGTGTCTGTTTGTCTTAATTAGCTTAGGCGCTATACGCACATGAATGACCTTAGATATATTTTTCTAGAAAAAGTGTATGCTAGGAACTTCCCAGATGGAAGAGGAGGTCCTAAACCTATTTTCCATCTCTTTCTCAAAATGAAAAAAAAAAACCAAGAATTCTTTCAACTTTGTTTCCGTGAGTCATCGGTGATTTTGTCGTTTAGACCCTCAAAAAGAAGCCTAAATATGGCTCGTCATCGTTTTTGCTCTGTTTTTTTTTTACGATTTTTCGTGGTTTTTGGGCTGTTTTTTGCCTCAATTTTCAGGTCGAATTTTGAGGCTGCTGGTGGTCAGAGGCCAAAATGACCGATTTTGACTTCGGACGACCAAGTCCAAAGTCGAAGAGCTTGATGTCAGCTTTCTGATGAGCCCTAGAGCGCCTTCATCGGGGATATACAGTTTAGGGGATACGGGCATCCAAACAAGGGTGTTTTCTAGAGTTTTTTTTTTTATCGCGTGAAGTTCTGTTTCATGTTGTGAAACACTTTTCACGCGTAAACCGGACTTCACGTGGAAATTAATTTTATTTTTATTTTTATTTTTTATTTTTTTACCGCGTGAACCGGACTTCACGTGGAAATTATTTTTTATTTTTTATTTTTTATTTTTTATTTTTTTATAGCTGCTTGAACTTCTGTTTCACGTCGTGAAACACTTTTCACGCATGAACCGGACTTCACGTGGAAATTAAATTTTGATTTTTATTATTTTTTATTTTATTTTATTTTTTCTTGCGTGAACGGTTGTTTCACGTCTTCCCGTGAACCGGACATGACGTGGAAATTAATTATTATTATTATTATTTTCCACATTGGATTTCATTCACATGAGATTTTGGTTCATGTGATTTTTCCGTTCATGTGATTTTTTCGTTCACGTGAGATTTCCGTTCACATCATTTTTCCGTTCATGTCATTTTTTTGTTCACGTGAGATTTCCGTTCACATGGGGTTTTTTTTGGAGTCTAGTGAGAAATACGAATTTCCCTTTTTGGGGGGGATATTTTTTGAATTTAGAATGAAAGGGATATGGGCATTTTCCCAAAAAAGGTAAGTGGAATCGAAAAAGTCAACCCTTTATGACACACCTTACACCCTTCATAAATGACCCCCAAAATGGACAAATTGACAACTTATGAGCATCTTCTCATTGAATGCTCATTAGTCTTAATGAGTTATGTAAAAAGGTGATTAAAGATTAATCCATGATTAATCCTTTCACTAATCTTTCCCTCTTTTATACTAATCAAGGACTCTAATTAACCACTAATTCCTAATTAATTCCCACAATTGAGCACACCATTGGATAGAACAAGGAAAAACTAATCTTTGTGCATTAACAATTGTGTAAATTAATCTAAATTAGGGGATTAATTAGACTCCTAATTATAGTCTCCTCTTTAAGATAAAATTAAGCAAAGAGAGTCAAATTTCTTCAATTGATCAAACAATTGATGTGATTAGGTGTTTTGATGCATCTAGATGCTCTCAAAACACTCAAAAACACCAATTTCAACTACTTATATGATCAATTTAGATCCCAATTAACATATTTTCTAATTTTTTAGCCTCTTTGAACAAGATTAATCACTCTTAATGTTAAAAACCAGTCTATTAAGAGAAATTAGTTAGGTTCAAGGATTTTTTTATAGTTTTAAGATATTTTTTGAAAGATTAAGCTACTCCTAATGTTGCTAACACTCTAATCCAAATAATTTCAACAAAAACACACAATTAAACTAAAATTAACGATCTTAGATCTATGTTTAAACTAAAGAGAGCTAACATTCACTAAGAAATGCATTCTCTTGCATTGTTTGATGCAATGGATGCAAACTAAGCCTAATACAAACTACGTGCAAGCCCTTAGAACATGAAAAAAAACCACAAAAACAATAACAAAAACAACAAATTAATCTAAAAATTAAGTAAAAATCATTCTTTTCAAAAACAAAAAAGAGAGCTATTCTACACCAAATCTCACACAAATCAACATCAAATCCACATCTTTTTCATGAAAAACTACTAATCAAGATAATGGGCAATGGGTTATGCGTAGATTAGAGACAAAACGATCCAAAAAAAAAACAAGGGATGGCTCCTCGACAGCAGCACCAAAAATGTTAAGGCTCACCCTAACCCTCCTTGAAACACATCCAAAAAGAGATTACCTGGTGAACCGCAAATGTCGTGTAAGGATCTTTCCAATGGCCGAGTTCGTAACCCTCGAGGTCTCCAAGCTCTACAACTCCTTGAGAAGCAATTCCACTGCATCTCCCGCGAGTGTTGTCAGACTGTCGACGTTGCACTACGGGTCCTCGTCCCTCCTCTCACCACTTTACTCACACATACTCACTAGCATACATTAGGGAGAGAGATTCGCAAGAGGATTAGCAAGAGCAACTCAATTGCACAATGGGAGAGTGTGTTGTATTATGAGAGAAATTCACTTATATACATGGCCACAAGTGTTCACACTCACTTAAACTGTGGCCGACCGGGCACTTTAGGCTCATAAGAGACCTAATGCTATTACAATGACTACTCTCATAATATATCCATGAAGTACATCACTTCATTCTATCTTGCTACCACACGCACTTGAAGTGGGAATTACTATAAATACTCCATCACACCATTACGGGCGCCTGTCCAAGTTATAGCTTTGGACACTATTGCTTGATATCTTGAATGTATGACCCTTTGGTGTATCTATCATGACTCATTGATGTAAGATAATGGCGGAAGCTCTTATTAATCCTAGAATTGGATTAACAAGGTGATAGCCTAATCACTCAAGCAAGAGGGAAACATGAGAAAACGAGTGATTAACGCTAATCACACCCAAACCAAAACCCTAAGCATACCACACATGGTAGATTAGAATTGCAAGAGAGAGAGAGAGCCAAGGTGTGTTAATTGAACAGGTCAATTATGTAGTGCGAAGGTGTAGGTTTTTGGTAGTTCTGTGAAACTGCAGGTCATGAGAAGAGATCTCGTGAGAGGGATTTCCGTGAGAGTTAGAGACGTGAAAGTTAAAAGCGTGAAGGGGATGTCTGTGAGAGTTAAAAGTGTGAAGGGGATTTCCGTGAAACGGAATCTCATGAGAGGGATTTCCATGAGACGGAATCCCGTGAGAGTTAGAAACATGAGAGTTAAAAGCGTGAAGGGGATTTTCGTGAAATGGAATCCCGTGAGAGTTAGAGACGTAAGAATTGAAGATGTGACGGGGATTTCTGTGAGACGGAATCCCGTGAGAAATAGAGACGTGAGAATTAAAGACGTGAGGGGGATTTCTGTGAGAGTTAGAGATGTGAGAATTAAAGATGTGAGGGGGATTTTAGTGAGACGGAATCCCGTGAGAGGGATTTCCATGAGACAAAATCCCATGAGAGTTACAAACGTGAGAATTAAAGACGTGAGGGGGATTTCCGTGAGAGGGATTTCCATGAGATGGAATCTCGTGAGAGTTAAAGACGTGAGACTGCAGATTTAGTTCCATGAAACTACAGGTTTCTGGCAGTTTCATGAAACTACAGGTTTTTGACAGTTCCGTGAAACTGCAGGTTTTTGGTGATCATGTTTTTATGTTTTGTTTTTATTTTAAAGGATCAATTAATGCAAGTGATGAGTCCGCATAGCGGAGTGATTATGTTTTTATGTTATGTTTTTATTTTAAAGGATCAATTAATGCAAGTGATGAGTCCGCATAGCGGAGTTTTAGAGCAAAACATGGAAATCGTGTGATGAACATGCAAACAGTATTAATGTGCAAGACACTGGTTGATCATAATCAAGACTAAAAGGAGGATGAAAAAGAAAAAGAAAAAGAAAAGAAAAACAAGGAAGGCTCCAAGCTCCCACCTTAATGTGTGAATGTCGATTAGAGTTGGAGTAAGCGGGGATGCGATGCAAGATTGATTACGGGAGCGTACGATGGACAACGATTTGCATTGGAGCACATGATGTAAAATGACAAAAAAAGGAAAGATTTTTGAATTTATAGTGTTGCCTTGTGTTTGTCAGGCTCTATAAGGGTACGAACATGAAATTGTCACCCTGTTTAGCAGTGATGTCCTCTTCTCCCATTGGGTATTACAATTGCTGGCGCAAATCCAGGTTCGTCCTAGGATCATTTCCTCTTCCATGGAGCCTGCAGGCATGACAAACACCTTTTCAACCAAGGAATTATTTCTGATGGAAATGTCAACACTTAAAAATCCCTCAGCTTTTGTAGTTATCAAATGCAGAGTGCTTACTTGTGCATTGGTGTGTTCAAGGTGCGATCTATCTAAGGTTACCCATGTCTCATATGAGATCAGGTTATGACTTGATTCCGTATCTATTAGTGCAATGCTTGTTACATGACATTTAGCCATAGAGAGTTCCACCGTGAGTCGTGTTGGCTCAATGTTCAATTCCTCCAGGAGAGTCAAGGAAGTCATGTTCATGTGTAACATTCTTTTCTGGAGTAATTATTTAGCTTTGGCCTCCCTTGCCTTAGCCTCTTCTTGAGCTTGCTGGATTTGTTCCTTTGCGAGTTGTTTTTGTTGTTTTTTCAAAATATTTTTTGAGTTTGATTCCATTGACATAAACCTCCATCTCTACGCCGTCAATTGTCTCAATTCTAACCAACCCCTGAGGTGTGATTTGAGACACTCGGAAGGGTCCTAGGCCTCTGTATTTGAGTTTCTTTTTTCTAGTGCTTCTTACACCATACATGAGGATAAGGTCCCCCATTTCCAGTTCTTTTTGTTTCAAGTTTTTGTCAAACCAATGCTTTTTGTGTAGTTTCTCAACCATGAGTCTATGCGGTGCAATTAGTCTAGTCTCATCAAGCTTCTCTAAATCGATTAGCCTTTCAGCTAATACATTCTCCATCAGACGTTCTTGCACTGCAATCCTTAAACTTAGAACTAGGTATTCCATAGGCATTACTGCCTCAACACCATAAGCTAGACATAAGGGAGTGTATCCCGTTGCTACCTTATGCTGTCAGCTTATGCTCTCAGTCCGTTCGACTTACTTCTAAGGTTTTCGTCAAGATAGTACACAAAATTTTATTTATACTCTTTGCTTGACCATTAACCTGTGGGTAATGAGGTGATGATTTTTGATGGATTACTAAGAATCTAGTGAGTAAATGGTCATAAGGGAGTGTATCCCGTTGTTGCTACCTTATATGATGTTCGGTATGCCCATCATAGGGTTGTTGTTTTGATACTCTTTGCTTGACCATTAACCTGTGGGTACTAAGGTGATGATTTTTGATAGAATACTAAGAATCTAGTGAGTAAATGGTCAATCACCTCATTAATGAAATGTGAGCCATGATCATTAACTAATTCTAATGAACAGTTGAATCTCGAGATAATTTGCTCATATAAGAATTTTTCTTGTTTTTATGCATCAGCTCGCTTTGAGGCCCTGGCTTCTGCCCATTTGGTGAAATAATCCATGTGTCGTTGGACTAATAGGCTCAACAAAATCTACCCCCATTTTTCGAAGGGTTATCTTACAATAATAGGGGTGAGCGGCATCTTGTCCCTTTGTTGTGGGATAGCAAATCACTGACATTCCTCACACCTTTTGACAAATTCTATGGCATCCCCGAACAACGTAGGCCATCATACTCCTGCTTGGAGTACCTTGTGAGCCGTAATCTCTCCAACAAAATGTCCTCCTGCTATTCCTGAATGAGCTTCATCCAATATCATGAATGAACTCATCTTCTCTTATATATCTTCTTGAGACATTGTCTTTACCTAGCTTATATAGTTTTCGTGCAATTAATTGATAAGTTGTAGCAAGCTTGATAAGTCACCACATTTTATCTCTATTCAAGGGTATTTCCTACTGGGGAAAACCATAAGCTAGATAATCTGATATCTTCTCGCTCCATTCGGCAAGGGTATTTCCTACTGGGGAAAACCATAAGCTAGATAATCTGATATCTTCTTGCTCCATTCGGGTACCATGTCCAGTTTTTGAACAAACAAGCATCAGGGATGTCATCATCAGCACCAGTTGTTGGTTCCCCATTTGGAATTCTTGACATATGATCGGCTAACACATGCTATGTCCCTTTCCTTATTGTAACTAGAAAATCAAATTCCAATAGTAATAGCAACCAGCATGTGATTCTTCCCGTGGTGCAAGGCTTATTTACCAACGAATTTGTTGGCCAATAGGTAATGTCGATACTTCTTAACAGTGTAAACCATGGCCAACCCTTCTGGCTCTGTGGTGGTGTAATTCACCTTTGCATCATTCAATTGACGACTAGCGAAGTAGAATGGATAGTCCAATTTGAACTCATTGGGATGGGCTACTACGCATCCAATAGCAAAGTTTGATGCATCAATATGCGCATGAAATATGAGGTCCCAATTGGGGAGTCTTAGAATTAGCGTGCTAGCCAATGCCTGCTTCAATCTCGATCATATGCTTTCTGGCATTCCTCAGTCCATTCAAAGACAATGAGTATCTTGTACAATGGCCTGGTGATTTCAGCATAGAAAATTATGAAGCGGCGGTAATACTTGTTTGATAATGTGCAGCTGTGGCACAGGGCTGTCACCACTTCTGGCAAAGCTGGGCATAAACACATTCTTGAGTTGTGTGAAGTTAACCTTATCCTTGGGTTTGAGGGTTCAGAACCACTGATGTGCTTTCCCTTCTAGGGTCAGTGAGAAAGCACGAATCATTGTCACATCACTGACCAGCCCACGCAGGTTTCGCATGTGGATTCAAAAATCTCTACATGTTGAATAGGATCCCTGTCCCCAGAGAATTTTTGGACGAGCTTAGAAATGATGCGTGGCTTCATCTAGGAGGGCCATGATTCTAGAGCAGTGCTTAGTTCCTTGACTATTCCTCGGTTCATTTCTATGGCCATATTCAATAGATCTGTCCTTGTGGCTGCATTAAGATCAATGGTTAGATCCACCCTTGGTCTTCGAGGAATTGCTCCCCTCCTACCTAGGCCTTGTCATCTTCCTGTGTTGGCTCTTCTAGGTATCTCCGGTCCATGGGATGGTCCTGCCATTGCACCTTGGAATGGCTCATCATTAGTTTCCTCTGTATGCCTTTGCAAAATTAAAAGTTTCATGTCCTGTAGAAACGTATGATTATTGTTCATCTGCTCGATGTCCTTTTTGGTGTACAGACGGTCCTCCACTTCACCCGCCCTTCTTGCTAGATTATCCTCTTCTTCTAGGGTTATAAACACTTCCTCAGCTTCGGGCTCTTTATTTATGGGTTCTAAGTTTGGAATTTCTCTCTCACTTCTTCCCATAACTATTTCTGGCTCCTTACCCTGTGATTGGAGTAAGTTTAAACTTCCCATCTCCTTTTGTTTAGCTCTCACCCTTCGAGTATCGAGCTCTTGTTTCCTTAAGCTCAACTCTCGGTAGCTATCATTCTACCTTGATCCTTTTTAGATCTAACTCTACTTCCTCTAAGGTTGGGAAGAATACTTGACCTGTTCAGGCTACACTTTCCATGTCTCGTCTCATTCAGGGGGTGCTGGTGTTTGATAGCCTTGAATTTGACGTTTGGATGAGCACTTCTTGCCTTGGACCAAGTCCAGCGCTGGTTGATGCCCTTAGATTGCACTTCTTTATCTTCATGACTAGTTTGGAGGCCAAAAAATCCCCGGGCGATATCAATAATACCACTGGATCTGGTTAGGGAGGGTAGTTTCTCCTCTTCCCCAAACCTAGAGTACTTTAGCCCTTCTTCCATGGATTCTTCACTACTAGTTTCAATGGTGGTTAGATTCCTTAAGGCACTCAAGTGAGTGTTACCTTTTTTTGATAGGAAGATCCTGCGTGATTTGATGCACTATCGTCAGGTGTAAGATCGTCTCCAATGAGCTTTCTAAACCTTAAGTGCATGTATGTATGATTCGATAAGCTATTTTGCTGTCCCAATCTAATTTTTGATTAGATTCTGTTGGCCTGTTTCTAAGGCCGTGAGATTGCAGAGAACAATTCACGACATGAAGTGTTAGAAAACAATTCACGTCGTGAGAATGATTTTTTGCACTTTCACGTGTTTTAAATTTTTTGCTCTTGCGATCAGAATTTCACGTTACCTTGCTATGGGTGTCAATCTTTTCAAGACTTCCTTAGCCTTAACCTGACTATAACAAGCTTGTGAGTTTGATTTGATTAAGGCATGAGATTGCAGAAAAAGTTCATGCCCGTGAAGAGAGAAGGTTTCACATCCTGAACAAAAAATGGTTCACACCATGAAGGTTTAAAAATGGTTCACATCGCATGAACAATTTAGTTCACACTGTGAAGAGTTCTGAAATTGTTCACATCGTGAACGATTTTCTACACGTTCACGATTCTTAATTTTGTCAGATCTCGTGGCGTCAAAGGTGTCAGGATAAGGCTACCTATTTTTGGCAAGGTTATCCCATAAATTACGACGTTAATCGCGGCGCTGATGTCGTGAGTGGTTCATGGCGTGAAGTTACAGAAAACGGTTCACGACGTGAACACTTTTCTGCAATTTCATGTGGGAACTTCCTGCGTCGACTAATGTGATTCTGGGTGCAAAATACTTATCTAACAGTTTCCAAAATGATTGTGTCACGCCGCCTACTAAGGAGTGGATTACAAGTTCGTCGAGGCACAGTCAATGGCTCCTTATTTTTTTGATTTTTGTGAATTTTTGAAAAGAAGAAAAACAAAACACCAACCTGCTCGTTCACGTTGATGATTTCAGTGATGCAAATATCAAAATTAACTAGAAAAAATAGTGAAGCTCTATTCCAAGACCACTCTACCACACACAATCCCCCTTATGTGCTATTGTGTCTTTTCATTTATAAGAAAATGCCTTATATACATTTGGCCCTTATTCACACTTGGGTGCTCAAAGCTTACTTAACTAAGGCCTTGGGTGGCCAATATCTCATAATGTACAACTTTCATAGTGCCTTTTCATGACACTTATTAAAATGTCCTCAATTAGAGGAGCATACTTGTTAATCCAAAATGGTATTAACAAAAACCAGTAAGAGATTGGTGCTAAAATAGTAAGATACCTGATCGAAAACAACTTGTATAAACTTGGGCTACAGAAAAACAAGCTTAAAAAGCTTTTCACCAGTATCATTCTGCTCCCAAACCAATATGATATCGGTTGTGGAATGATAGCTGTATACAACTAACACTAATAGGGAAAAGATCAGCTGGCTACCGGTTAAACACTACTATCATACTAGCTTAAGAGCATGGTCTCCTCTAATGTAATCTGTATTTAGCAAATTTTCTAACCGGTATTGTACTGGTTGAACAGTGGTATGATACTAGGTAAAGGTTGGAAGGAGAACTTGGGGTAGCCATATGATACTAGTGTTTTGTATCGGTATGATACCGTTTGGAACATTAGTTCTATGCAACATGCATTAGATATAAGGTAAAGATCATATTTGCTTTAGACAACACCGGTTTTGAAACAATATGATACCGGTGTTAAACCAATAAGATACCAGTAGGTGAACGAGCTGCATACACTTAGGAACCTATAACTACAAACCAGTTTCAAACCAAATGTTTAACTTTCTCTACGATGGTTTTGTGTTGCAGGTTGAGCTATATTTATTGTTTAAGGAGATGCATCCATAGGCACCAGTTCATCAACGAGCTTTCAAGAAATTAAAGCCACACTTTGTGCGCAAGCTTAAGGATCAATACACTTGTTGCTGTATAACACATGTTCATATGTCATTCTTAAAAGATGCCTTGAACCAGATTAGAGGATCTGCTTTTGGGTTGCATGGCAAAGCATGTCAATGTGATTGTGTCATTTGTAATGTGGGTTCTCAGCCAGGTGGGTGTAAGAAGTCCTATAAGAGCATCACAATTGCATGGGAATCCATCCTATGTCCCAAAGCTGAAGGTACTATCTGTGGTCCTCGAAACATAGCAGTTTGTCCAGCTGAATCTATATATGTTGGTCAGCTTGTCACCGTGAAGGTCTTTCAGGACATAGACTGTAGAACCACTAATGATGGCAAGACAAAGAAAAGGAAAGAGTTAATACACAAGGAAATGTCATGTAAGGCACTGAATCAAAGGTTCAACGACCAACTCAGAAAGTTTATCAAACATAATTTTGTGTACAGGTTGCAAGCTGAGAAATACAAAGAATGCTTGTCCAATTTTTTTGAAGATGTGGTAATATCTGTTGTTGTAGAATTTGTTGAGAACTACTCTTTTAAGGAGCAAAATGAGATACATGCAATGCACTAGTATTCAAGCCAAGTGTCCATATTTGTGCATATTACATACTTTCGCATTGTAGGTGACGTTCACAAAATGATACACTTTTATATATCTAATGATAAGAAGCATGGTACCCATTTTGTGCAACATTGTTTCATGCTACATTATAATTGGGTATTACCCTATGGTATTCCCCTACAACGTCATTGGTTTTGGTCTGATGGTGCTTCGTCTCAAAGCAAAAACGCCTTTCTACTTTGTTTCCAGGTACACTACCATCACATGGTTGTAAATTACTTGGAATATCTTTGGCTCTGGTCATGGAAAGGGAGAGCACGCCGGTGCAGGGGTTGTGGTGAAGAGAGAACTAACTCATGAACAACTCAAGCCTAATGGTGCTAAGCTCCAATGTTATAAAGTTTTTGCAAGAGATGCTCACCACTGGAGAGCTGAGTCCACATATGCATCACAAGCTCAGTACATTAGTAGAGTCTTCTGGGAGATAAAGATGGGTGATATAGATAGAGATGAGGCATGGAATGTCAAGGCTATAATAAACACAAGATCCCTACATTCAACCTCTGCATACTCTCACCATGATCCAACAACATTGAGGGTCTGTCGGTTATCATGTTATTGTAGTAATTGTATGGAACACTTATGGCGTAGATGTAGCAGTCAATCTCATATTCATAGCTGGGACTACATTGCTCTTGAACCATTGGTAGATGGCACTGAAGAAGACAATGTTGACATTGATGTTGACATCAAAAAAAATTGAGGAGGCCACCTACAAAGGGCACCATGATACCCTTAGTGATGTCCTTCTTGTAGGAGACAATTTCGCGGTGGTGACAGAGTTGAAAAAGGAAATCCAGAGAATGCGGACTTCTACATCTTGAAATGCACAAAGGAGAAAGAGCTCTGCAAGAGACCTACAAAGGATGGATGGAGGAATGCCATTGCATGAGATTGTTTTACTGTGAAAGGGTTCTTCTATGCACCTAAAGACAAGCAAACCTACGAGTTGTGGGATTACAAGTCGAAGGCCTTGATAGCGACGCATTTGGTACGAGCAATCAAATTTCCAATAGACTCACACCCAGTTAACAAAAATATTTTTGTCATATCCCCTGAGGTACATGTTGTGTACAATAGCATGCCATTCAATTTTTAGCATACTTGTTAGATACAAAGCTGTATAAAATAGTATGCCATCCAATTGTGTGCATACTTGACATATTTCTATCTGTGCTCATGAAATTTAGTACTCGAGAACTATGTATTATGTAGCTTCGATGATTCAATTCTCATGAATATTTGATTGGATGCACATAAACCTTGTCAGAATGAAGATTTTGATGATTTAAGGTAGTTATGTATGGAAGCTTTAATGAGTCATCTACCAAAAAGAATTTTTCGCACACAAACAGGTCATTATGATTTTTCAGTAATGCCTTACTAACACTCCAGCTACTTTTAGTTGCATAATGAACCATATATTTTTGAAGCACCATAATTTTATGGCTATTTTCTTTGATAACATCTTTGTCTTTAGCTAAGACAAAGATGAGCACAAAAAATACCTAGAGATATCATTTAATTTTTTAAAAGAAAATTAACTCTATCTAATCCAGACAAGAGTGAGTTCTTTCAAAAAGAAATTGAATACCTTGGTTATATTGTGTCTGCTGATAGAAATTGTGTAGATCCTAAAAAGGTAGAGATCATTAGATCATGGCACATACCAAAGGACATTCATGAGTTGAGATCTATTCTAGGTTTATGTTCTTATTATAGAAGATTTGTGAAAAACTTTGGCTTACAAAGCACATTACTTGTGACAGAATTGTTGAAAAAGGCTAAAGTTTATCATTGGGACAGACAACTTTTCTTACAAAGCACATTACTTGATTAAATTGTTGAAAAAGGGTAAAGTTTTTCATTAGACTAACATGGATGAAAAGTCTTTCAAAGGGAAAAAGTTTTTCATTAGACTAACATGGATGAAAAGTCTTTCAAAGGGAAAGGGGAAGGGGTTCAATGCTCTTATGTATGCATTAATGCATGTACCTGTATTGACATTACCTGATTTCCTTAGACCATTCTTTGTGGTAGTTGACTGATGCTAGTGGACATGGTATTGGTGCTATGCTTATGCAAGATAATTATCCAATTTCTTTTAAAAGTAGAAAATTGAAACCACTGAGCTTAAGTATAGTACTTATGATAAATAATTGATTGTTATTATTCATGCATTGAAATTTGGAAACATTTTCTTATGGGTTTGGAGTTTATTATTAAAACTAAGCTTATGATAAATAATTGATTGTTGTTCATGCATTAAAATTTTGGAAACATTTTCTTATGAGTTCTGAGTTTATCATCAAAATTGAGCTTAAGTATAGTACTTGATAAAGAATTGATTGTTGTTGTTCATGCATTAAAAATTTGGAAACGTTATCTTATGGGTTTTGAGTTTATCATTAAAATTGATCAACAAAGCATTAAACATTTTCTTTCACAACCTTTAATATCGGGTAGACATATTAAGTGGACATCTTTTATTCAAAATTTTTGAACTAGCTGTTCAATATACACTTGGTCGTCGTGAGAATGTTGTTGTTGATACTTTGACTAGGAGACCTTGTATTAATAATATATCTATTATTGAAGGGATTTATTTTGATAACAAGGAACTTATGAAAGTGATTCTAATTTTTTTAATTTATATAACAATTTGAAAGACAATGTTAGTCATAATCTAGGGATACCCATTATTTTATAGAGGATCTTTTGGGGATATTTTATTTTGGATGTGCCTTTTATTTATATCATTTTTCATAACTAATGAGTTTAATCAGCCATGTGCGCTAGTATGATATAGTCAAGATTAATGTGTTTAATGGGCTTTGTGCAATGACTAAGATTATTTTGGATATAGGCAATGATTGAGTGGCAGACTAAGAAAATGTTGATTAGTCACAGGTGGAACATTGTTAGACCATAATGAGATATTTTAAAAGACATGTGAATACTTATTATGGTTACATATTTTGGCATTATTATTTTTTGAAGGCTAAGGCCTCAAACCTTTGTACACACCAATTAGTATTTATACTTTTAGTAGGCCCCATACTTGATAATTGTAGCTTGCTATATTTTTGGAAGAGATTTTATGCTGAAAAACTCAAAAAGCTATTATGCTTTGTTTTTGGATTTGTCTTTTTGAAAAGAAACCTTTAATACATATAAATATATGTGAGTGGTACGACAGGCCACACTCATCCACACTCATCCACGGGGAGATTGAACCCAATCTTGTGTCGATGGTGATCTCTCTCTTATTTTGCAAGCTTCTTCTTCACCACCTCATCAAAACCACCTACCAAAACCACTCAGAAGCTCCAAAACCCCCTTTCTTCTTCCTCAACCTCTCCAAGATCAAAGGCCACGAATGCATTTAGCAAGGAGTGTATCAAAATTCTCTTCTCATAATCAAAAAAGCTTCACAACTGAGATTTAAGCAAAAGCAACGGTGATGGGCAACTTTCCTCAATCGTTTATTCTTTTTAAAAAAAGAGCCTCTGGTTTGCGCACTGCTGCCCGATTTCTTTTGGAGCTGCCACCAACGATTCTCTTTTTTGTTTGCTAGTTTACACTGTCGGCTATCACCTTTGCCTAGTTGGTTAACTTAGCTAAAGTTTTTAGCTACCTTAGCTAGTCTGTAAGCTAAGATTTAAAGATATATACTATAAAAGCTTTCAAGGTTTACATTCAAAAGCTTTTATGCTTTAATAAGGCTAAAATCAATAACTGTAAACAAAGCTTATAAATTCCATAAGCTTCAATACTAAAGCTTACAAAAGGCTATATACAAAGTTTACAAAAAGGGTACATCTAAAGTGCAAGGCAAAAAGCAATTCATTATCAAGAATTACTATTTTGAGCATCAAGGATTACAGTCAAGAGGAGAATTTCAAATAAATTTTAAAGGGTTGCTATTTAGAGATTGAAACCACAAGTTTGAAGAGCAATTCACCATTAAGATTCTCCACCTTTCGAGCTTCTTCGACAAATTTTTCTCAAGGCTCAGAAAACCACTTATGAGCTTTTTGACACTTGAAGTTGTTGATTCTTACTCCACAAAAATATGGATAACATACGACTTCCTCAAAATCAAAGCACAGCTGTAAGTATTATTCCACACATATATTAGCCATAACCTCTATGGAAATGCTCATTATTTTATTGAGGATATTTTATTTTGGATGTGCCTTTTATTTATATCATTTTCCAAGATTAATGTGCTTAATCAACTATGTACACTGGTATGATATAGTCAAGATTAATGTGTTTAATTGGCTTTGTGTGCTAGCTAATATTATTTTGGATATAGGCAATGATTGAGTGGCAAACTATTTTGTTAGTCGTATAGGTGGAATATTTGTTGGACTGCAATGAGAAATTTTGGAAGACATGTGAATAACTATTATGGTAACATATTTTGGCATTAATATTTTTAGAAGGCTAAGGCCTCAAACCTTTGTACATACCAATTAGTATTTATACTTTTGGTAGGCCCAAGACTTGATAATTGTAGCTTGCTATATTTTTGGAAGAGCTTTTACACTGAAAAACTCAAAAAGCTATTATGCTTTGTTTTTGGAGTTGTCTTTTTGAAAAGAAAGCTTTAATACATATAAATATGGATGAGTGGTATGACCATCCAAGGGAGATTATGAACCCAATCGTCTGTCGACCTTGATCTCTCTCTCTTATTTTCAAGATCTCTTGTTATTTATTTTGTTATAAATTTGTGTATGTAAGGTTCATGCATTTAATTTGTTCCAAATCTATGGTTTGCTCAAATTTTTGTATTTGAAAAATACAGTTCTTCTCCAAGTGTCATAAAGGTCCTGACAACTAGCATTATTAACTACAAGAAAGAAGGGTTAGGAAAAATCTGACAATTTTTCACATGAGTATGCATGCGTCAAGATATGCCATGTCAAAGAATTTTTATTCACTCCAATGAAAAACAGTTTACTTCTTAAGGAGCATAGTAAAAGGTAATGCAATCAAATAAAAATTATGAATAAACTACAAAGACCTAGAAAGTAGACCAAGTTTTTATGGTTTGAATCTTTTTGGGGTCTACTCTAATACTTTCCTCGTGCTAGAGACGATATGACCTGGATATTTGATTTCTTTCAAGAATAAACTTTTCTCCTATATTGGTTTTCTTTCAAAAATCTCAAAAAAGTGCTAAATGCTTTGTGTTGTTCTTCATTTTGATTGAACACAAGAATATCATCGAAGAAAACAATGATAAATGTTGGTATTTTAAGAATATGCAATTTATTATTATATTAAATGTAGCAGGTGCGTTTGTAAGATCAAAAGATATTACAAGTAATTCAAAGTGTCATGTTTGTGTGTAGAAAACAGTTTTATACACATCAGAAGAATGCATATACGAACTTGATAATATCCAAATTTCAAGTCAAAAACACATGCACCATGAAGCGTACATCTAACAAATCGTCCATATGAGAAATAGAATATCTATTTTTAGAGTAATCTTATTCAATTCTCTATAATATTAATATGCACATGCAATAATATTTATTATTTTTCTATACTAAAAGGATTGGGGCACCAAAGGGTGAGCTGTTTGTCGAGTAAGTCTATGGTACATGAGGTCTTCTATTTGCCATTGTATTTTTTATACTAAGAGGATTGGTGAGTTGTTTGTTGACTAAGTTTATGGTCTCTGAGTTCTTCTATTTGCCATTGTATTACTTTTTGCTAAAGCTAGTTTTGTCTATAAAGGGCTTTAGGTGATATCAAGAAATACTTAGTGACGAGGTGGCAATGTGTACTTAGTTGGCTTCAATTTCATTCACATAAATCAAGAAAACTTTTCAGGTTTTGTTAGTGCTTATTTTGCTTGTATGTGTGATAACAATGGATACAGTTCATGTGTAAGATCACTTTTGAGTATTAAAGTTCTATCATTACGTGTGTTGTAATCGATTTGGGTTAAACTGTTGATGGAAAGGCATGTCTAAGATTATATCACTAGTGTGTAAAGGTGCAATTAAGAAATGTATTTTCTCTTTATAATAAGGACCAATCATCATTTCCAATTGACAAACCTCTTTAGTGCCATTATAATACATACCTTGAAATGTGGACTTGACCTTATAAAGAGATGGATGCATCTCTAATTGTAACTTCTTAACCACGTTCAGAGATGAAAACATGGGTACCCCTATAACCACATTAGCTAACATTACTCCCAATGCGTGGAAACACCTTCGAGCCATGTTTTTTGTACCACACAATGCGCTTCATGTAAAATGATTACGAGAAATCTCCAAGCTTATGACATGTATAATGTCAGAAGATAGTCAAAACTGAGCCTATGACTTGTGTAATGCCGAGAATGCATACGTAGACTTGGGAATCAGCCTACACTAGCTTATTGGGCCCCTATTCTTCCCATAATGACCATAATGATAAAAATGATTAAAAACTGAGCATCACGTGGCCCAGATTTCCACCATTGCTACTGTCAAAATTACGTATGCATGCACCAAAGTGGGAAAGCATGCACATTCACAAGTCTACAGACACTTTGCCATGCACATTTGCAAGACTTTACCACACACGTTCCTATCTTTCTTGGCCATGTACATTTGCAGGATCCCCACATATGTTGCCAACATAGCCAGCCATATACATACCTGGATGGAACGTACATTCTCACTTATGAATGAACGTTCACAAGTATAATAAATACTAGAAAACATAAAAAATATAGTTGAATCCATAATATCCAAGGCCACCATGTGAAGGGTGCACTCTAAGCCAATTACCCTTGGATTTTTGGACTTAAACCCCCACTAGAAGAGAGTGTCTCAAAGATGCTGAATTGAGAGCACCTTCTCAAGAGGAATATCTTCATGCACTATAGTCCTTAAGGCCTCATAGAAGCTAAGTAAACAGAGTCGCAGAGTATTTGAGCAATAGTGAAGATGCTACCTTGATTGAGGCATATTATTGGGAGCCTATCTTTTCAGAGCCTCGTATGGACCAAGAGGTTGGTGTACCCGACTCCCCTACAACACTCAAAGGAGTTTCGTGGACATGATTAGAGACATCATTACAGAAGGTCCAACCCCTTCAAAGAATCATCAAATTGCCCACAGCGATTAAGAGACCACCAGTTAGAAATACTAAACATGGAGGCATCCACTCTTGATACAAACGCTAACAAGTCTAGTTTAAAAATGAGAAGCACTAGCTCGGTAGAGGAAGGAGTCCCTCCTAAAACCATAGTTGGCAGGGCCACACAGAAACATCAGTTACGTTAGTAGCCTTTGGCTTGGTGAGCTCTTAAAACATGAACAAGTTGTTAGGGACGGAGAGTCTACCTAAGCTACTCGTCGGTACACTATGATGGGAGCCTTATAGCATGCAGAGTAGGGAGCTTTGAAAAATAGACCCAGCATACCTAATTCTCTAACCATTGAAGACATCTTGAGGATAGTAGCATAGATAGGGAGGGGGGTAGCAACAAGGCTCGCACAACACCACCACCAGCAGCTACAGCTATTGGTCCAAACTCTAGACATTAATACGATCAAACCTATGAAAATCACAAAATTAATGCCAAAGTTCAACGGTTCTGGAGATCCCATTTCACACTTGGAAGTGTTTGATCAGATTTGCGACACATGTGGTTAGCTGATGACCTAGTAAGGGTGAGTGCCTTCGACCTCACCACGGAAGGAAAGAGAACAAGTTCATATCAAGTAGCAAGAGAAAGAGTCCATCAGAGACTACATCAATAGAGTGAGATACCTCCACTCTCGATGTTCTGATAATGACATTCTCTGGCAAACAACTAACTTGGAGATTCCTATATGGAAGGACCTAAAGGATTGGATGGATAGAAGATTAAAAAGCATGCATGGGAGAACAATCACTCCAAGAATCCTTAAATGAGTCGACAGATCGTGAGACAAACCCGCCAAGAAAGAGGTAGTTCACCAAGCTTTTTCGAAAGTACCAGTGAATAAGCTAGCCACTACTTTGAGAGTGTTGTCCTCCATGTAAAATGCAAGGATAGTCAGGTCACAACCATCCTAGATCGAGGGGCTAGAGTTAGTATCATTACCAAATAGTGCTGGGAGGAGTGGGGGCAACCTTCACTTGACATTACTAGTCTAATAGTCAAGCTTCATGAGATGAGGCTATCATAGCAAAACCCATGGGGCTTTTTCAAAATCTAAGAAATCAAGACTTTTGGTTTAAGTTTTTGCCACTCTTTTATGGTCATGAATTTTTCTCAGCAGCCCAATCCCTATGACTACATCCTTGGCAAACCCTTCATGAGAGAAACCAGAATGATTGGGACATAGATCATATCTATATTCGAAAAAGGAAGCATGAAAGCCTTAAGGTAAACCTATGAAAATGGATTACCGAGGACTCAATAACCATCAATAACACCACTAAAGTAAACATGTGTCTCACTTGTCATAAAATGTTAGATGAAGAATCCGAGTTTCTCACTTCTAGAGCTAAAAGACTCACAAAATTGGATGCACATTCTTACAACCATGGATTTCCTCCCAAAACGGCAACATGAATGAGATATGTGACAATGGATGGCAAGTAAATCACTTTGATATATTTGTTTGAGCGTTGTAGCAATCCAATGTACACCAGAATTTGAAGCCAATATCTGCGGCCAGGAAGTGGTAGCTTGAGGCCCAAAACGATCAAAAAGTGAAGACTTAGATCTCTTCAGGGAGGAAATGAAGACCATTGGCTTTGATACTTCGAGGCCATAGACTCCCATGTAGACTTTTGCCACCAACAGTGTGGCAAAAAGAGCTCAATATCTCCGAAGTTCCAGTTAGATTAATGGCCACAAAGAGAGATGAACCCACAAGATCAATTGAGTCTATAAAACTCTCTCACTCCACAAGAAGGGCAAGAAACAAAGCCGTAGTAGTGAGACAATTGAAAAAGAAGCTAAGTGCATTCTGCAAGAGAGCACCAATATGGAAGATCTTAGACAGGTGCATGAGCGCTCCAAATGTACCGATTTGTACATTTTGAGAAGGCAAAGAGGACCCTCAATGGGAAGCCTATAACATCTTATGATGGACCGAGCTCAAGTTAAGGAGGTTAACCTAGGAGGACTTGATAAAGATCCAAAACCAGTATACGTTGAGACCTATCTCTGGAAGAAGGAGAAGACCTCATTGACCTACTCATGGAATTCCAAGATTGCTTCATTTGGAAATACACAGATATTAAGGAAGCACCTTCGAAAGTGGTCAAACACACTATTCCCATTGTTGAAGAAACAAAGCCATCAAGGCACATGGCCTACTAGATGAATCCAAAATAATCCAAAATGATCAAGAACAAAATTGATAAACTCATCGAAGCTGGATTCATTTACGAGATAGAGCACATCCCTAATAGTCATCATAGTGCCTAAGAAAAATGGAAAGATATGGGTTTATGTTAACCAAAATAATCCAAAATGATCAAGGACAAAATTGATAAACTCATCGAAGCTGGATTCATTTACAAGATAGAGCACATCCCTAATAGTCATCATAGTGCCTAAGAAAAATGGAAAGATATGGGTTTATGTTAACCTCAAGAAGGTTAATGCAACCATGGTGAAGGACCATTACCTATTACCATTCATCACATCACTGAGCATGTGCTGGAACGAGTAGCACGCAAGGAGGCCTACAACTTCCTTGATGGGTTTTCGAGCTATAACTTAGTGGAGATAGACCGAAGTGATGAGTATAAAAGTGCATTTACCATAGAATGGGACACTTACACGTACATAGTTATTCCATTTAGCCTAGCCAACATCCTAGGCAAAAGGCTTATGTGCACAATATATAAGGAATACCTTAGGGAATCCCTTAAGGCTTTCATGGATGACCTTTGAATCAATTCCAAATGGAAAGCACATCTCTAGTGCATGCTAAGAAAGTTGAAAAATGTAGAATGTACAAAATATCCCTTAACCCGCTTAAATGCTAGTTTTGGGTTAGACAAGGGGTGATACTTAGCCACATTGTTTTAGAACATGGCATTTCTACAGATGACCACAAGGTGTTAGATATCCGTAACGCCGCTATACGGGCGTTACCACAAGAGGGGACGGCCTCTGGCTCACCACCCAGCCATAGAGGAAGAATGAGGATTGCCCCTCATCCCCCAGGCTATATAGTGTGTGGCCTGCCGTCCACACTAGCCTGGCCGCCCATGACTCCGCATGGGCGTCCTCTCCCACTGAACCCCGGACATGGCCATCCGGTCTGCCCCGCCGCCGTCGGTCACAGGCATTACAGCCTACGTGACATTACCCCCCCTTAAGAAGAGTTTTCGTCCTCGAAAACAAACTGGGGAAACCTTTTGGAAATTGCACTACGGCGTTCCCAGGTTGCTACCTCCTCATCCCTATCTGTCCATTTAACAAGTACCTCCTGGTACACTTTATGTCGGGTTTGTCTATCACGATACTGTAGAATCTTTTCAGATTCATGTGGTATCTTTGGTGGCTCTATCAAGTCCACCAAAATCTCTGGAGAAACTGCGTTCTCTAACCCGTGAACTGATTTCTTCAGTTTACTGACATGGAAAACAGGATGGACTTGAGAACTCTCCGGTAACTCAAGTTTATATGCTACGTCCCCAATCTTCTTAAGGATTTTAAAAGGACCACAATATCTCGGAGAAAGTTTATTACACTTTCCCGTTTTCATGGTTTCTGACTGCACAGGAACCTTGAGGAATACAAAGTCACCTTCTGCAAAGGTCACCTTTCTTCGTCCTTTATCCGCATAAGTTTTAGCGCGATCTTGGGCGCTACGAATGCTCTCACGTGCGGCTCTGAGCATATCATTCATATCTTCAAGGAAATCCTTGACAGATTGAATCTTCTCCTTTTCTAGGCCTACAGCCATCGGAGATCTCGGCAAGAATCCATACATTAACATGAATGGTGTAAATCCAGTCGGTCGCTGAGTGTTTGGAGCTGTTATAGGCAAACTCCAATAAGGGCAAGTACTCTTCCCAATTAGATTGCTTCTTACTAACATAAGAACGCAACATATCCTCTAGAATTTGGTTAACTCTGTCAGTTTGACCATCAGACTCCGGATGATCTGCCGTACTCATACTCAGAGTAGTATCCAACTTTTTGAAGACCCCTCCAAAAATGACTGTTGAACTTTCTATCTCTATCCGACACTATATCTGCGGGCAGGCCATATAGCTTGTAGAGATGTTTAATAAAGAGTTTTGCCAACTCTGGCGTTTTAACAGTTTTCTTCGTGGCAATAAACTTTGCCATTTTAGTTAACCTGTCCACTACCACCCACACCGAGTCATTCCCTCGACTCGTCTTGGGTAAACCGGTAATGAAATCCATGGAAATGCATTCTCATTTCCCTTGAGGAATCTCCAGCGGATGGAGTAGTCCTCCAACCTTAAGACGTTCATGTTTATTGACCTGGCACTTACTACATTTCAGCACATAAGTCTGGACGTCCTTAAACAAACTAGGCCAATAAAACTGTCTTTTTACTAGTGCATAGGTCTTTTGAATCCCAGGATGACCCGCACTTGGACTATCATGACTTTCTTTAAGAATTTGGGCCCGAAAGTCACCAATAGTTGGTACACATATTCTACCCTTGTAGAGTAAGTACCCGTCGTCAATGGAGTAATTAGCATATTTCTCCCCTCGACGAAGTTTATCACTCCCCTTTGAAGCCGTGGCAGTCAAAGGTGATGAAGGGCCTACGTCAGAACTCTCCGGTTCCAAACTATACCCACTAGACACTGCTAGTCTCTCCGGACTAATTCTCGCTTCCCTTCTTGTTGCACCTTCGGCCAGTCTCTCCGGACTAGCAATACGTGCCAACGAGGGAGGTGGTCGCGTCTGTGAAGAAGTGCGTACGCATACAGCGCGCCAGACCTCTGTAAAAGATGGATCGTGCTCACATAAACCACGTAGGGACTCCAAGAAATCATTCTTGAAGACTGTGAAACTAAGTTCATTTATCTGTGGCATGCGACTAAGTGCATCTGCCACCACGTTATACTTACCTTTCTGGTAACGTATCTGAAGGTCAAACTCTTGTAGAATCTCTGCCCACCGAGCTTTTCTACCCTTCAGTTCATTTTGACTTGAAAGCCATTTCAGACTTTCATGGTCCCTCCCCAGACCTCAAAAGTGGCACCATATAAATAGTGTCTCCACTTTTTTAGTGCATGAACTATCGCTAGTAACTCTCGCTCGTAAGCCGAGTAGTTACGCTGCGCACGATCTAACTTTTTACTTTCAAATGCAATTGGGCGTTCCCTTTGCATTAGTACGGCCCCAATGGCCTCATTACTAGCGTCTGTTTCCAAAACAAACGGCTCATTTGGATCCACAATAGTCAAAACAGGTGCAGCTGCTACGGTCACCTTGAGCTTGTCAAAGCTCTTCTGTTGGGCGTCCCCCCAACTAATGTTTTTTGTTTTTGACCGTAATTAACTGGTCAGTCACAAAGGGACTGCGATCTTCGCGTAGTCCTTCACATACTGTCGGTAGAACCCCGATATGCCAAGAAAAATCTGCAGTTCCTCGAGATTCTTCGGCGCTGGCCATTTAAGAATAGCCTCTACTTTTTCTGGCTCCATCTGCATACCATCGGCGGATATAATATGGCCAAGGTAGTGAATTTCTGTTTCAAAAAATTCACATTTGCTTTTCTTCGCAAATAATTTGTGCTCTCGCAACAACAACTCGAACACTAGACGCAAATGCTCTGTGTTCTTTCTGTGTCTTACTGTACACAAGAATATCATCTAGGAAAACTACTACGAATTTTCCCAGATATGGACGTAAAATACTATCCATCAGCATCATAAACGTCGCTAGCATTGGTTAGCCCAAATGGCATAACCAAAAACTCAAAATGCCCGAAACGGGTCCTAAATGCTGTCTTCGCAACATCTTCTGCTTTTATTCTAACCTGATGATACCGAGATCTCAGGTCTATTTTTGTGAAGTATCTCGATCCATAGAGTTGATCAAACAACTCATCCATGCGTGGCATCGGATACTTGTTCTTAATCGTTATCTGATTAAGAGCCCTATAGTCTATGCACATCCGCATAGATCCGTCTTTCTTCTTTACCAGAAGAATAGGCGATGCCCACGGCGGACTTGAACTAGGCCGAATAAAGCCTTTGTTCAAATATTCCGTTAATTGTTTTTCCACCTCCTGTGCCTCGGAGTGGCTTAATCTATAAGCAAGTTTGCTTATAGGTTTTGATCCTGGCATAACTTCGATGCCATGGTCTACTTCTCTAGATGGTGGTAAACCATCTGGTAAATCATCAGGAAAAACATCCTGAAATTTCTCTAATAAATTCATTAAAGTATCTACGTACTTTTTCTTTAATGTCTCATTCACCTTGGATTTTTTCTTGTTTGAATCACATGCATGCCAAACAGGGTTTTCAAACAGTGGGTCTCGTCCAAGGTTATTTTGTTTTTCTTGTTTGTCTACGCAAACATCATTTATCATTTCATCTACGGAAATAGAATTCAAAAGAGGGTAACAAGCATATACCTCTGCTATCTGGTCTCTGCGGACCACTGTACATAGCTCCATGGAGGAAATAAGTGGTGTGGCAGGGACAGTACGGTCGCCCTGCAGGGTGACGACTCTACCTCCATGCTCAAAACATAGCGTATTATGTAAGTAATTCCGAGCTAGACTAAGGCCCAAGCCATACAGCCACTCCCTGCCTAGATATACGTCTGCTCTGGCTAAGTGCATGACCTGAAAGTCAAGCGGAGCCTCGTAGTCCTGCATAGATAATGGGACCCCCAATACTACGGTATTCCATACCGTTTTGTCATATCCGTTGGCTAGGCCAACAGTATACTCATGATCACGCCGGGTCTCAGTCAATCCCAACTTCTTGACTAACGAGTAGTTCAAGAAGTTGTGGCTAGCTCCATCATCAATAAAAACTGTGACTCTACGGCCACCTATGGTGCCATACATGCGCACCATGTCATGCGGACCTATAGTAGGCTGCCACATCGCTGGTGTCACTGAACAAGCGTGATGCTCATCACAATGACACACTGTCACCTCTCTGAACTCTGCGGAACTGAGAGGGAGTCTCTGCACTGTATGCAACTGCCTAGAAGATTTACCATCTTTTTTGGACTCGTTGCCACTCGTGCTGGCTTTAGGCTTTGGACACTCAGCTTTCGTGTGTCCTACTTCATTGCAATTAAAGCAGCGATTTTCCTTTCGTGCTTTAATATATTGCTCTTTCTTTTGGTTTTCGGTGTCTCTTTTCTTCCTGGATGGTCGCTTTTTTTTTAGACCAATGACCATCCTGTCCTTCCTACTCCGTCCTATCCCCTTGTTTGTCACTGCGGAACCCTTTTCTTTTGAGGCCTGACCTCCTCTTTTCACTACCCTCGGCCCTGCTAGAACCACCACGCGCACTATGGCGCTTGATGTCATCGAATATATGTGCATATTGAATTGCCTCTGCTAAGTCTTTAGGCTGTAGGGGTTCTACGTACTCAAGGTAATCATCTTTGAGGCCTCTCTTAAAGCCTCGCAATGTCTGGAATGCATCGATTCCCTTTAGCTTGAGTACTATCTCCCTATAGTTTGAGATGTACTGAGTTAGGGATTTGTTCTCCATCGAGCACTTGTCCCATAACTCCCAGCTTCTCTCTACCTCATTAACAGGCAAAAATTCTTTTCGAAACATTGTTTCAAATTCCGTCCAAGTGGCAGGGCGAGTTGTCAAACTCATCCACCACTTGTACGCTTTGCCGGTTAATGAGAGGCTAGCCTCTACGGGCTTAGGCTACTATCGCAGCGCGTGCAAATCTGACCACTTCGCTAGAAACATATTGACTGAGTCCTTGTTTCTCTCCTTTTCCTCGCCACCAAAACTAGGCGGCTTTAAGTCTTTTAACGACGACGAAGCTGTCGCTACGGACGGCCCCGCAGGCGCATCGGCTTGTACTCCTGCAATTACTGGCGAGGCTACGCTCACCTGTGCCGCAGGAGCTCGGCTACCCACGAGGAGTCGGAGTACTAGCCGAGGTGGCTGTCAGTGCATCTAACCGTGTGGAGATGCTCTGTAGCATCGTGACTAAATCAGCCTGGACTTTACCCATAGTGTTCAATTTGGCATTAAGATATTTAAACAGTCCACTAGAGAGCTCCGTCTCTGTCGTCAGGACATCAGCAGGGTCCAATAGGTCATAGTCGTCGTCGTCATAATCCAAGAGGTCCTCCTCGGTCCCCTCGGCGACGTCAGTATTCATGTCCTCTGGCTCATCGGCCAGAGAGGGGTCATCAGCCAATGCGGCCGCTGCTGCGGGCTCGCTGGGTCCTAAGACGGGGTCAATAGACGAGGAGGGCGCTGGCGGATCACGAGTGATCGATAAGCGCATTTAAATGATCGAGAGGTGACTTGCCGGGATTATTTCTTGCAGGGATGATTCTCCTCCCCAACCGAGAGAGAGGGTTTCCTTGAATTTTTTGATTTTTAATTTTCAAGAAATGAATAATGAAAATTAATTTTTTTTAAAAATAATTTTTTAAAATCTTTTTTTTTGTCTCTGGCCGCTGGTGGGTTGGCTGGCGTGTGCTGGCCGTTGTGGCCCTTGGCCGCCGCCGCCGCTGCTGGCCGCCCATGGCCGGCCTGGCTGGCTGGCCGTCGCCGGCCTGGCTGGCTTGGCCTTTGTCATGCCAGAAGACGACGCTGCCGCTTCCTCTCATCCAGCTTCAGTGCATCTAACGTGGACAACTCCATTGCTGTTCAACCAAGGTGGAGGGCCAAATGGTTAGAAGCAAAGCCCACGACACGCGGTAGAGTTACTTCTTGTACTCGGGCACTAGGCCCTGCTTCCTCTTGCGTGTGGCTTTGGTGTGGGACTTGTTGGGCTGCTCTCAATTGTTCTTCTAGCTCCACGCAGAGTCTGTTTGCTAATGAGCGTATTGCGACGGCTTGCTTCGCCCCACACACACGGAATTTCAGCTTCGACTAGCTACTGGTTTTCGCCGACTTTGCCTTCGTTTTTTTGCAAGGCAAGCCCCCCCCAGGCTCTTCCACACGGTTGTGGGGAAAGGTCGTCCCGGTGGGGCTGTTGCTTCGCCCCCCCACGCAGAGCTTCAGCTATGTGTTTTCGCCGCCCCACCCCCACACACAGCATGTGTTTACAAGGTTTTCGTGGGGCTGGTCTGCGCTCCCCCCACTTCAACACACACGTTCAAATCTTTTCACAGTCTTCAACGCAGAGTTTTGCGCAGCATTTGTAGCCATTCAACGCAGAAAACAAAAGAAAACAAACAAAAATTTTGCTTACCTGCGATGCTGTGTGTGATGGGGAGAGAGAGTGAGAGAGAGAGAGAAAGAGTTCTTCCCTTCAAAAAATCTTGGCCCCCCTCCCTCCACACATTCCCTTGTGGAGATAAGGGTGATAAGATTGTGGATGAAAACCATCGAGTGGGCTTCGGTCCCCCGTTCGCGCGCGGACTCTCACGATCCCCTCGAACCACGCTCTGATACCAGTGTTAGATATCCGTGACGCTGCTACGGGCGTTACCACAAGAGGGGACGGCCTCTGGCTCACCACCCAGCCATAGAGGAAGAATGAGGATTGCCCCTCATCCCCCAGGCTACATAGTGTGTGGCCTGCCGTCCACACTAGCCTGGCCGCCCATGACTCCGCATGGGCGTCCTCTCCCACTGAACCCCGGACATGGCCATCCGGTCTGCCGCGTCGGTCACAGGCATTACAGCCTACGTGACACAAGGTAAAGTTGATTCTTGAGCTCCCACCTAGACTAGCTTATTCGGCCCCCACACATTACTTGGGCGGCCAAGCATTGTATATATGAGTCTTGTATATAAGACAATTTACTTCTTGTTGCATGCATTCTTAAGGATTGTGTGGGTGAGTGATGCATGTTCACTTCTCCCTTTCTCCTTCCCTTCCCCTCTCCCTTATGCTCTCATTTGCCGTGGCATGTTGAAGTAGAGGTTGAGCTTTTCGTAGCTCTCTCTCTCTCTCTCTCTCTCTCTCTCTCTCTCTCTCTCTCTCTCTGTGTGCTCCCCTCTCCCTCGTGCTCTCACTCGGTCGTGGCATGTTGAAGTAGAGGTTAAGCTTTCCATAGCTCTCTCTCTCTCTCTCTCTCGCTCTCTCTCTCTCTTTTCTCCCCACTCAATTACAAAGCTCATTTGTAGTAAGATAATAAAGGAGGCAAGGTTGAGGACCCTAGCTCTCCACAAGAGAGGGTTACACTACCAAGCGTGGCTAGAGGTGCAAAATTGGTAAGACCCATTGCGCATTCTTCCTCTCCTTCTCCCTATCTTGCAAGGTATTCTCAAATCGGGGAACAACCCCATCGTCGTGCAACACTATGACATCATGACCATTGATTTTAACCTTCATTTTAATCTATGAATAAGATGAAATAGGGTTACTGGCATATCACTTTGTGTCTCTATTAACGTTGTCATGTAGTGTACAATCTAGAGCATAGTCACCACCACCATCATTTAATGTTGTGAAGTTGATCAACTGGCTGTTTGGGATTCTTACAATGTTGAGCAACAAAGTGGCCCGACTGACTGCACTTGTAGCACGTAGGGGCATGGCTTTTTTTGGCAATATTCTTGTTGTGACTAATACGCTTAGGGTGAAGTGCATTGCTTAGATCATTAGAGTCCTTTACATTTTGAGTAGGAGTGAATGCATTATTTACATTAAAATCATTAAAAGAACGAGGTCAAACAGAAGCACTAAAGGGATGAGGAAAAGGTTATTGATTATTATTGAAGCTCCAGAATTGGGGTGGTTATTCGGGTAAGTAGCATTGGATTGGCAAACATGCTTATTTAAGCCTTTTTTTCTTTTTGCATCATGAGCTAAAGCAATAGCATCATCAAGTCATGCAAGCTTAAACATGTTTACCTCAGCTTGTACGATTTCTTTAAGACCAGATTTGTATCGACATTGAATAGTATCTTTAGTCATTCACTACTTTCAAGCATGCGAATTTATAGGAGAGTTTTCCAAGTGTACTGAGGTATAGTCTCTTGATCAAACAATACCATCAATGTGTGTGTGTGTGTGTGTGTGTGTGTGAAGGCTTGTGCACATGGTGGTTGATTTTTTTGCAGCGTGTGCAATGAATACCCCTGCTAGCTGGACACCAGACCCGTTATGTGCACTTGCGCCATCACAATTCCAACGTCTCCCTCTACCACGTGTGTTGGCTTTGACATGTCAGCAGCACAAAAGAGCGCCAACGGTTCTTGTGCCACCCTGCACTCACATGAAGTGCATGCACGCGCGTGCATACACACATAGAGGAGCACGCGCGCACACACACACAGAGGAGCACGAGCTCACATCCTCTGTGTGTGCGCGCGCGCATGCACGCACGCACACACACATAGAGGAGCACGAGCTCGCATGCGCACAACAATAGTACACGAGTGCACTGCACTGTGTACATACACATCTGTTTTGTGAATCGTAAATCTTGAGCTCTCTCTCTCTCTCTCTCTCTCTCTCTCTCTCTCTCTCCCTCACATACACACAGTCACAAGAGTGCGTCTACGAGTGATAACTCTCTCTCTCTCTCTCATACACACACACACACACAGTCACGAGAGTGCAGGAGGGTGAAGAACCATAAACTCTCTCTCTCTCTCTCTCTCG
Organism: Cibotium barometz; assembly: GCF_041138505.1. NCBI lineage: Eukaryota > Viridiplantae > Streptophyta > Polypodiopsida > Cyatheales > Cibotiaceae > Cibotium > Cibotium barometz. The sequence goes on along the minus strand of NC_141087.1, from coordinate 12,290,258 downwards.
TTACTCACTCTCAAAATCTCTCTCTCTCTCAAAAATTCTCACACTATCACACCTTATACTAGAACTTAGGTTTGAGGAGCATAAAAGCTCACACTATTTTCAAAATTCTCACACTAATTTTTTTGAGATAAAAGCATTTAAGAATGTAAAAAGAAATCCATACAATTAATTAGCTTCACACTCTAGTTGCCACCATTCCTAGCCAAAAGCCAGGCGATAAGCAATTGTGTTTCCATAGCCTTTTTAGCATGCGCTATTTTGGTGGCGATTCGTTGAAGCTCAATCTCCTTCATAGCGTCTATGAAGCGAACCATGCCTTCCTTGAGTTCTCCGGTAAGAGATAGCCGAAATCCTTTTCTTCTTCTTGTTCCATTGGTCTCATACTTGCTCTCCATCTACACCCATGTTAGGACTAGGACCATTCGTGGGAGATGGTCTAGTCTTGTCTCGGCTTTGAGATTGTGTTCTTTGAGCTTGGGCTTTTTTCTTGGTCCTCTACATCTTGTTCTTGGTTGTCTTCATCATCCTCTATTGGCACCTTGACCACACCAATGAAGTCATCACCTGTAAAGCCACCAACAAGCCCTCTCACCTTCGGTGTTGTAGTCAAGATAGTGGCACACCGGTGCAGCTCCAATTGTGCTCTCCTTGGCCTTTTTGGCCTTGTAAGTCTTTCGAAGACAGTCCCACTTGTTCTTGCATTGAGATTGAGAGAAGGTGCTACCACACTTTGCATTGAGCGTCTCGACTACTGTGGAGGAGCTACTGTGGAGGAGTGCATAAAAGCATGGTGGGAAGTAGGAGGCATGAGAGGACTTGTCAGTGATGACATGTGCAATGCACTTTTTTCAAATCAACCCGCCACGTCAATTTTCACTGCAAGGGTTCGGGAAAACAATTTTAGGGAAAAGGAACTAAATCCTTTTCACCACTAAATGAGAAGGAAATTGCTATTTTTGAGATGGTATTTTCTATGTGAACTAAATGAGAAGGAAATTGCTATTTTTGAGATGGTATTTTCTATGTGAACTTAGAAAATATAACTAGAACTTGTAAAATTTGAAAGGGTTTTATTTACTTCTCATAAGAATTTGAGAAGGAATTACCCGAAGTTGAACAAGTTCTAGGCTAAAGCGAACCCGTCTTTTCCCGAACCCTACTGCATGTGGGGGGGCCTTCAGAGAGAAAGAGAGAGAGGAGCCGTGTGGCCCCACCAGCCCCCCACACACTCTCTCTCTATATATGTATGTCGTAAGTTCATAAGGCTTAAAATAGTCTGTTTTCAATTGATTAAAAAAGATCAGGCGAAGGAAGTCCGGGTGTTTCGGGAAGGTTCTGTGATAAAACAAGACATCGTATGCATACATGACGATTCAGTGTGGTGAGCTTCTGGTGCGTTCGTGCTATGGCTGCCTCTGTCTGCCTGCCTCGTCTTGACCACGGCACAACTCTCTCGCTCAGAATCACACCGTTATCCTCATGGTCCTGCCCGAAAGTCCTCTACTTTGTTGCTCATTCCCCTTCCAACCATCGCTTCCACGCCTCTACGCGCATCAACACAGATGCAGAAACACCATCATCATCTGCGGCCCAGAAGCTTCTGAAATCATCACCTGCGGCTCAGAATCGCTCAATCGGAGGCGATGCGGACCCAGGGCTGCCTCTTCTGGCTCCCTTTCAAAAACCAGCTGGCAGGACAAATGGCTCGGCAGGCGCTCTGTTCAGGCGAAGCCCTAATTTTTTATGTGAATTGAATGCAATGGCAATAGGCCTGAAGGATCTTTTTTCTAGGGTTAGAGAGCTCTGGTTCACCAGAGGCAAAGCTGATTCTATACTGTCTGTGCGGCTAGCTTCTCTGGGAATAGCTTTTGCCCTAATGGCCACCATCAGTATGGATTCCTATGCCTTTGTTGTCACGCCGAACAGAAAGCTTCAGGGAGATGAGCTTGCCACTGTTCAGCTCTTCCAGGAGAACACACCATCTGTTGTCTACATCACAAATCTTGCAGCTCGGTAACCCTCTCATTTTATCTTTTTTTTTTTTTTTTTTTTTTTGGGGGGGGGGGGGGGGGGTGCATTTCAACTCTTTGCTGATGGCTTTCATGACTAAATGGAAGCTTGTTTTCCCAAATAAAATTACACATGATGACTACATGACGCCAGTATGTAAGCTTTGCAGTCCTGAAGGAATGAAGAACGCCTCTGCTTTAGTTTTTTCTTTTTGAGAGGACAATTATATTCTATTAGGTGAACTGGATGATGACTACATGATGCCATTTTTTTGAGAGACTAATGATACATTATTAGGTGGGGGGTTAGAACTCACAGCCCTATTTGTGAAATACTGTGCAATAGCCACTTGCAAGGGCCTTTAGTTAATCTCTTCTACTAACCTTGTCAGCTTTGACAGTGTTAGAAGGGCTGTGCTCATGATTTTGTCACCCCCCAATGCCACCTATTTTAAAGGCAAAAGAGGATGAAAATGCCAGTGAATGAGGAAGCCCTCTCCTGGCAATTTCATAATATAGTTTTATCTTATGTCCCTTAGTTCCTCTTGTCCTCGCCATTTTCTTTTTCTCCATGAGATGCTGCCATTGTCTTTTCCTGGATAGTACTTTGCCAGCAGCCATTCCAGTTATACCGATTTGACAGCCCATCGACCATATCTTGAATGGAGTCGGTGCTGGATGAAAATAATCCACCACAGGTGTTGGAGCCGCAGGGAGCCGCAAATGGTGCAGAGAAAAGGACTGTCAAGCATGAAGACTCCGAGGCTACCAGAGGGACCTCCTACTTTTGCCAAGGCAGCAAGAGTGCCCCATGCGAAGACACACAGTACTCTTGCACTATCTGAGCTTTTTATTTTGAGCTGCAATATAATCCTACAAGGAGGTAAGGCTGAGAAACTCTAAAGCGAAACACTGTTGAAATTTATGAGCTTGAATTTTGGCATAGCGACTATGGTACAAAGAAAGATATAATTCACACACCACAAGTTTCATCGTAGCTATTTGTAAATTATCCTCAAGTTGTTAAGTCATTACGCACACTGCACAGGTGCTCGTGGCTCATAAGTTTGATATCCTCCATTCAAGACAGTTGATTAACTATCAATGGGCTACCTTGTAATGATGAATTGAAATTGGGGGGAGGGGTCAGTACTCTAGAACGCGGACAGAATATCCATGGTAGTGCACAAATACACCTTAGCAAAACAGGCTGTAGATCATAAAACTTGTACAAACCTTTGGCTTGCCAGCTCGCTCGAAGGCAACCAGTTGGGTTTAAATTAAAAATCAAAAGGAGACATTTTTTTCCGCATTTTGAAAATGCCGTGTAATATCCAGGAGAGACGCCTATACGTACCCCATAAGTTCTTTTAGTGGTTGTACGATTGACCAGAGATTTTATGTAGTTCAAAATACAGTTTAAACTGCCAAAATTTGAATCTCTTCAAAGCTACAGTGGTCCAATTCAGGCCTGAGCAGCGGCAAAGCAGGTCAGAATCCTCTGTCAGCAGATTTCAGCCAAAGTAGTGCTGGAATTGAAGCGTCAAATAAAGTTGCTCAGGTTTCCAGTTTGTCAATGCACAGAAAGCACAAGTGAGGTAATTTTGCAGCTTTCAGTTGCAGCCTTTTGTATTAATTCTCATATCATTAACACAAATATTCTTTAGGGAGGGGGCCCGGGGCACTGCTGGCCGTTGGGACCCCTCATAGTGTACTGTGTATGGCAGCTTGTGGATGCTTGCTCGGTTTTCTGTTGTCCATGCGATCTGAAAATCAATTTTATTGTGTTAATTAAGAGGCTTCTGCGGGGGGTGTGAAAGTTGACTTTTGTAAAAATTGTCTGCAAAGGGAATGGTACAAAATGCCATTTGCACATAAGGGTCTTTACATTAATTTTTTTAACGATGATCATGTCTTTAAAAAAGAAAGCATTGAGATGAACATGACAACAGGTTGTTGGGTGCTTCACAGTCGTGATGCATTTACTTTGGATATTCTTGAAGTACCTCAAGGCTCTGGCTCTGGATTTGTTTGGGATAAAGATGGGCATATAGTTACCAACTATCATGTGATAAGAGGTGCTTCTGATCTCAGGTGATGTGAGTAAATGATTATCAAGATCTTTTGTAGCTCCTCTTTCTGTATTTTGTAACAACAATGTTGCATTTAGTATTGTATGGAAGTAAATTATAATAAAGACTTTAGTGTTGTTGAAGCAACACCTTGCACAATTATATTTAGGGGTGTCATACTACATGTGATAGGGTTACACTCGGTGATCAATCCACCTATGACGCAAAGGTTGTAGGTTTTGATCGTGACAAGGATGTAGCTGTGCTTCAGATAGATGCCCCAAAGAGCAAACTTAGGCCCATTCCAGTGGGGAGTTCAGCTGATCTTTTGGTTGGTCAGAAGGTTTACGCTATAGGTAACCCGGTGAGTCATGCTTCTACAGCTGCTCTTTTAAATCCAACTTGTGTTCTCATATATTTTGTTTACAGATTCTTCTTGCATAGTTAGTTTATTGAACAAAACCTTCCTTTACATGTGCTGTTGCTCACTTATTCACAACAGGGCATGCACTTTTCGAATGGGCCTAACCTTCATGCTGCAAGGCATGGCTCGTGGTCGGCATTCTTATAATATTGCTTATCATGTCAATTACTTGTAAGTTGGGGGTTATGGTTTAAGGCCAGGACATTTTTTCTGAAGAATTTGAACTGAGGGAGCGGGAAGCGTAGCCCTCAAGAGAGTCTACTTTAAACTTATTGGATTGGTTGCAAGCTCGACATGCTGTGATGTTGAGCGAGTCCAAGGAGGTTGTTGGGAGGGAGAAAAAAATTAGAAATATTTCAAAGCTTCCAACTAGGTGTATGTGCTTCAGCTACTTATTGGATGTTTAGCCAGGCAGGGGGGCTTGGGGTAGGAATGAAGTTTGGTTCTTGCAAGATTATCACAAGGGCAGTGTAGCCACTTAAGCAATTGATTTTCTGTGAATGTAAAAGTTGATATTGAGTCTACTTTATTGGATTGGTTGCGAGCTCGACATGCTGTGATGTTGGGTAAGGCCAAGGAGGTTGTTGGGAGCGAAAAAAAAAACAGAAATATTTCAAAGCTTCTAATTAGGTGTGTCAAACCTTGACGTGCTTCAGCTACTTGTTGGATGTTTAGCCAGGCAGGGGGGCTTGGGGTAAGAGAGGATTTTCATTTGCCTGTTTAGAGAGAGACTTCATAGAGTTGGGAGTGTAGCCACTCAAGCAATCGATTTTCTGTGAATGTAAAAGTTGATACGTGTTTTAAGTTGGGATTAATAAACAGTGAAACATACAGGATTGAAATACTAATTATGTTGCATTTTTTTTTTTTGGTGCAGTTTGGGCTAGATCATACGCTAACAACTGGAGTCATCAGGTATAGATTATTTACTTTTTAAAAATCTTTTTATTAGTGTATCATTTCTGATAACTCCTGTTACAGTGTTCTCACCTGCTGCACCTTTGTTGTGATGTAGTGGTTTGCGCAGAGAGATTAGCTCTGCTGCAACTGGCCGTCCAATACAAGATGTGATCCAGACTGATGCAGCAATCAATCCTGGAAACAGTGGAGGTCCTTTACTTGACAGTTCAGGAAATTTAATTGGCATCAATACTGCTATCTACTCCCCATCAGGTGCTTCAGCTGGTGTAGGGTTCTCAATTCCTGTTGATACGGTATGTCAACATTTATCAGGTTTTTTTAGATATTGCACAAGAGCACATGTGCGTGCACACATGCACGCGCGCGCATAGAGAGAGAGAGAGAGAGAGAGAGATTCCATGCAGGATGCCAGGACCATTACAACAACCAAAATAAAAGAAAAGCTAATTTATGAGATGATTATTATCTGTTTGACTTATGTCTGGGAGGTTGATGCTCCTATTTCCATGTGCACCATGCTTTAGGTAATCCTTTAGCTATGTTCTTTAGTGCCAACAGTGTTAAATATTAATAGTGATTAATGTGGGAATAAACAAGTGCTAGATGGTTGAGTAAACTAGCACTGAATGTAAGCCTTAAATAAAGCAGTTCCAATGTGCATGAACAACCGCTAGTATGTATAAGTCTCTTGTGTAGGAGCAGCCTCTTATTTAGCATATGTGGTGGCATCACATCTAGCATATGCTTAGAATATATAATGAGGTCTCTCCTATAATTTTTCCAAGAGCTCACATGAAAAGGGGGGGGGGGGGGGCTTCTTGTTTCTAGTTCTCTCTCCAGCTTTGGAAAATCTCGTACTACTGTGAGGATGTCGCAAAGAGCCACTTCCAATGAGCTTTCTGGATTCGGTGCCTTCATAACAACCGAAGTTCGACTTGATGGTCCCAACTACTCGTTATGGAGTTTCATGCTCAAGAATCTCTTAATTGCCAAGGGGCAATTGGTGCCTTGACATCAAGGGCGACTCAGACTGTGGCACAAGTTGTGTCATGCATTAAAGGACTGCCTTATGTTCCCAGTGAAAACCAAAGACGGTGGGATGCCCATGATGCTCAAGCAATGCCCATGATCTCTCTCTCAATCAAGTGCTCGATTTTACCTCACATCCGATCGTGCAGCTTTGCAAGGGCTGCTTGGGTGGTCCTTGAGACCATGTTCCAAGTCCCATAATGAAGTACGAGTCATGTACCCGATGCGGGAGTTGGACGACTTGACCATGAACGAAGGTGATTCCATTTCAGATGATCTTACCAAGGTAACAGACCTTAAAGAACAGCTGTTGAATATAGATGAGGTAGTTGATAATAGGAAATTGATCACCACCGTTCTTAACTCCATACCTGAGTCCTATCAGAGTTTCCATTCTTCTCTAAATCTCTCTATGAGAGGAGGCAATCCTATATCCCTGGAGAAGTTGGTTGGATTACTTCTCCAAGAGGAGCAGATAAGGAAGAATAGATCCAGGGGTGATGCAAGCAAAGGAGCTGGAGCCTACTTCTCTAGAGACAAAGTCAAAGTGGACTTGTCACAGGGTGACACCAAGAAGAAGAAAGGAAAGGGTCACTACTGCCACAAGCTAGGACACTACGTCGAAGAGTGTCGGAAGAGGCTTGCAAAGTTGAAGGCTGCAAATTCCGCTTCTTCTACCTCTTACGACAAGAAGCAGCAGCCAGAAGATAAAGTAAACCTATTCCAAGATGATTGGGCTTTCTAGCCACATTATCACTATGGGGGGAAATCATAGTCACAAGGGACGGGGGACGGTGACGGGGGACGGGGACGGGGACGGGGACGGGACGGGGGACGGCCATAAGTAGGGAACGGGGATGGGGGAGGGAACGGCACTCAAAAAATACTTTTTTTTAAAAATTTTTGCACTCTACACTTATTCTACTTTGGAAGGACATCAAAATGAGCACAAATTTACACTAAAATGGTAAGCTTTTGAACCGCCTCCATGAACGGATGTGGTGTAGTTAACCTCCTCCCACCATGTCCATCCCGTTGTCCTTCTACGAGAAGCCGCGGCACGTGACGAGGATGCCATGGTTGAAGATGGCTTGACTCTTGAGCCTTGAGGAGGGAGAGAGAGAGAGAGAGAGCCTTGAGGAATGAGAGAGAGAGAGAGAGAGAGAGAGAGAGAGAGAGAGAGAGAGCCTAGAGGCTTGGAAGTTGGAAGAGTCAAGACTCAAGAGGCTTGAGGGAGAGGTGAGAGCCTAGGCCCTAGAGCTTGGAACTTGGAAGTTGGAAGACAGAAGATTCAAGAAGCTTGAGCCTTGAAAGTTGAAAGCTTGAGCCTTGAGAGTTGTGAACTTGTGTGTGCTTGTAGCCTTGTAGAGGCTTGTTCTTATATAGATAGGCAAGAGAGAGAGAGGAAAGCCTCAAGGGCAAGAGAGAGAGAGAGGGCCAAGCCTCAAAGAGCCAAGGCCCAACAGCCATAAACGGCTAGAAGAGCCAAGGCCCAACAGCCATAAACGGCTAGAAACGGGCAGGCAGGCGCAATGGCCAAAAACGGCAGCAAACGGCAGGCGCAACGGCTCTCTGTCGTCCCCGCACAGGGCCGTCCCTGACCGCCGTCCCCGCACAGGGCCGTCCCCGACCGCCGTCCCCTGTGAGAAACGTCCAGTGTGGGACGTCCCTGCGCCCCCGTCCGTCGTCGTCCTTGCGCCGTCCCGGCGTTCCAAGCCTCCGTCCCCTCCGTCCCCTGTGACTATGGGGGAAATGTTAAATATTAATAGTGATTAATGTGGGAATAAACAAGTGCTAGGTGGTTGAGTAAACTAGCATTGAATGTAAGCCTTAAATAAAGCGGTTTCAATGTGTGTGAACAACCGCTAGTATGTATAAGTCTCGTGTAGGAGCAGCCTCCTAAAAGGCATATGTGGTGGCATCATATTTGGCATATGTGGTGGCATCATACTTAGAATATGTGGTGGAATCTTGTAATGAATTCATGCTTTCTACTACATCTTATACTCCCACAATCCCCTTAATCTTGTGTCGATCATCTTGTTGATTATCATCTCTCTTCTTCTTCTCCCCACTATTGTGTGGCTGCATCTAGACATTACAAACACATCCAAGACTTCTGTGAAGGCAGCCTTCTAATCTTGCACTTGCACTTCCTTTTCAAATTCCCCACTCTTGTTTAAAGAGTGCACCTTTACAAAGATTGCTTGCGCTTTTGTTGCGTCTGCTTCCAGCTTCTTGTTAGTCTCTGTTAATGCTAGGCATTCCTCAAAGTCACAAAGTTCAACTTCATGATCTGCTGTTGGAGATGTGAGATGCACTCATTTAGTTCAGTGGTGGGGGTTTTCCTTGGGAAGGCCAAGACCTCTGGAAAGATGTCCTCTTTTTCCTCTCCATCCATGTTATTAGCTGCCAGGAATGATAGATGGAGGTGCGATGAGAGAACGGGAGACTGGTGCGATGGACAGTGTGCAGGAGGACTAGTTGGGCTTTGGGTACGGATCTGCTTTGTTGTGAACTGTGGATTAACCTAGCTGTGTCAGTTGAAAAACTGTGCAGATGAATTTTGTACTCAAATTTGATGAGGACAAGAAACCTAGTTTGTTATTACAAAATCTCTTTTAGCATAACTTAACTGACTGATCGTGACTTACTTGTTTGCAATGGTTTCCATTATCATAGACGGCGCTTAGACGTTGCAATGTAGCAATGCTTGGTTTGGTTTTTATCCTCACAGAACTCTCTAGTCTCTCTCATTCACAGAGAAAATAAGAACAATGACTCACATATCATGGGGGACTTAGTCTAACTGGTTTTGTGCTATGCTTATTTGAAGGTGAGTGGTATTGTTGATCAACTCGTGAAGTATGGGAAGGTCACTAGGCCAGTATTGGGCATCACTTTTGCTCCAGAGCAGTCAGTTGAGCAACTTGGTGTCAGTGGAGTCTTGGTTTTAGACGCGCCTCCGATGGGTCCAGCTGGAAAGGCTGTAAGTTCCTCCCCCCAGGCTTTCTACAGAAAGATAGCATATTATGGTTATTGGTCATGGTCTTTGTTTAAGGTAAATTTTGATTTGATATTTGCAGGGTTTGAAGCCCACAACACGTGACCCTTATGGTCGTCTTGTTCTGGGTGATATAATCACTTCTATTAACGGTGAAAAGGTGAAAAATGGGAGTGACCTCTATAGGATTCTTGATCATTGCAAAGTTGGTGACCAGGTCATCTTGCTTATTCTTGAAAAATAATGATCTTATTTGCTTTTCTTTTCTCTGAATGTTTATCCCCTGTCAGTACTGCTTGATTTATCTTCCATTAATGTTTATCCTTTGCAGTAGACTGGTTTCTAGGAAATGCTGATGGCTTATCGTTTGTGACCGAAATCAGGTGTCTGTGGAGGTTTTACGAGGCAATCGAGCAGAAAAACTTCTTGTGACTCTTGAGAGTAGATCTGATTGAGTTGCAGTCTTAAGTTTCTTTATCCATTTGTGCGTTCAAATGGATTTAAGCCCCACTAGATTGCAGCTCGTCTACCCTTTCTTCTCGTCTACAAGAGGGTCAAAGACCAAGTGAATTCTTCATTAACTTCACCCCCATTTTATTTAAATTAATCACCCTATAGAAAGGTATTTCCTCAAATTTGGAGACTTCAGAGTTGTATCCAGGGTGCTCGGATGTAATCAATGCTAGACATAGATATATGGAGAACATTTTAGTTGAAAAAATTCTCAAGAAAGTAACAGCTTGTGCTGGTATAAAGCTACTTTGATATTATGTTTATAACCCACTGTTTCCTTATCTTTTTCTTTTCTATTTGATGACGCCCATGAAGAGTGTTCAGAGCTGTGTAAGCTTTTTAATTTGCATGAAGGTAGATGACCGAGACTCAAATATACAGTTTGAAAACATCTTTTGAACGGACGTGGCTAACTAAGATGTGACTTTACAATCCTCCTTCGCCTTCCCACACTCCTCCGTGTGCCTGCACGAGTTGATCTGAGGACTCATTGGTGTTCAAATCAAGAGCTTACCTTAGCCTTGTTGAAACATGCGCTGTTGGGTCTTGCCTCGAGAGCTTCAAATGCAACTTTCCTATGAATGTGGGTGCACTACCTTGTAAGTCGCGTCCACTCTATTGCTATGCAGAATGCTCTTTGCCAGTGGGGTGAAGGGAGAGCTCTCTATGCTTAGATGAGAAGCAAAAAATTTACAACCAATTCCAAGCATCCACCAAACATGCAAGATTCAATATCGTGCATGCAATCAAGAAGAGGGAAAAGAAAGAGCTCACAAGTAAGCTATTCTAAGGGAATGCTCACAAGTAAGCTATTTTAAGGGAATGTTTGGTATTGCTTATTGTTAAAAATGACTTACATACAAATGATTGGTTTTCATACTAGGCCGGCCAAACTTAATTGTTTGGTCTCTACTACTAGTCTTAAACAAGTATATACACGAAGTTTGTAGGATAATTACGCGTATGTGCTGGGGTTTCTTAGAGATAGAAGAGGTAGAATCACACATTCAGTGCGCACGAGTCTTAAACTATTGCATTGTATTATTTATAAGAAAGAAGTAATACAATTGAAATTGTAGTACAAGATGTCCTTTTTTCAGTATCATAATTCTTCCCAAGGTTTGAAGGAGCCTTTTCCATGCTCAAGATGGCATTATCCTACGCGAATCCTTGAGTCTAGAAGGTTATTATCTAGATCTAGTGTTCTTACTCTGAAGGGCGGAGTTTCCACATCCACTCCTATTGAGTCACAATAGGACGAGGATTTTAGGCACTTCTAAGCATTGAGAATGGAGATGACAAATCATAGTTGTGTGATCTACTATACACTCTTGTCTAGCACCTTGCCTATAAACATTATGTGAAGTTCAACACTAAGGAAAGCAGATAAATATGACGATTTGGCTATCCACACACACACACACACACACACACACACACACACATGCACATATATATATATGCACCAATGCTCCTAGTCAGCTCTAGCATCATCATTGCCATGTCATCATTGTTATGTCATCGCTATCATGTGGCAGTGCCACATGCTACTTGTGTTAATCAACTTTGCCTGTTGGCTACCATTTGATGTTCAGTTGTGTCCTCATACTCATAGGTGTGTTACATTATCTCCTACTTGCATTGTAGTTGTCTTGTGCTGCAGGATGTCCATGTAAAGTGTCCTTCCTTAAAGGAAAAGATGCAAGCAAAGCTCATCTAAGATACTCAAGATTCTGAACATTGTGAGACCACTTTGTGTCAATTGTGAAGGCTCACGTTCCATTCTTGTCGCATTAGCACAAAGATTTGTAAAGAAACCCATGTATGACAAACTTTCACCAGATTGAGCACTTTCGGTTTGTCCGACCGTCTATGAAAAAAAACTGCAAACCATTGAGTATCCTCCGGTAGCCTACAAGAAGACACTCTAGAGAATGGCTAAGCAAAACTCCGTTATCCAAACTCTAGCCAGTAATGCATTGTCTTAGATGGAGCACAAGAACTGCTTGCACTGGATCTAATGCACCTTGAAGGAAGAAAGCAGAACCAAGAAAAGCACTTCTCAGAAACACTCCGCCAAATTTGTATCCATTAGTATTGCACTTGTATGTCTAAACCACCCATGTCCTATGGAACATACTCCAAGTAATACATCCGCTAATACACCAAAGTCAAAACCTCGATTGTTTTCGGTACAGTCTCCAAGAAATCTGTGCGTTGAGAAGATACACCATCTGGCCTATTCTCGCAAGACGAAGATAAATCTAATGCATGTCCTCTTGTGGTGTCTCCATGGCATTGGACATTGAAGATGCTCCACACAATGCAAACGACAAGTGAGAAGAGTCCTCGTGAACGATCCCGAAAATTGAAGCGATCGCCACTAAAGCTAAAGATTCTCCATTGACTGCAAACGGCAACTGTGAAGACTCTCCCTCGGAGACCTGGTTGAAAACTTCATCTGTTCGTACTTGTGGCTCGATGAAATGAAGCACCTTGGGTGTGTGCTGGATCGGAGAAATGAAGAAAGCTGAGATGTGCACACATGCATCTCCTTCACACTTATCCTTTGGTTTCTGAAGAAGCCTTCTCATCGGATTGATCCTTCGGTTCTGAAGAAGCTGTCTACTTGGATTGCTCCTCCAAGGTCCTCGGACAATCCTTTGCAATGTGCTCGGTGGAGTCACTAAAAGTATTGTCCAACAGGCATCTTGGCGCGATGCTCTTCAAGGGTGAGGCGAGTCACCAAGGTTCCCTCACTTGTCTTGTCCTTACCATCTTTGGCCTCGGGTTGGCAACCCTTGTCTTTGCCTTTTTGTTGCTCGTGTTGTTGAGACCTAGACATGGAATTCTTCTGCATCTCGAGGGTCGAATGTCATATGAAAGATCACGAGGGCGATGCGCACGAATGTTTGTGTGCAAAGAGGGTTTCAAACAAATTGATCAACCTGCTCCGAAAAGGAGCGAAAATCCTCCTCCAGTTAGTTTTTCCACTTTGTCCTCGGAATCCTCCGACACTTGCTCTGAAGCATGGGCCCTTGTAGATTCTAGATCTAGAAAACTAAATGCTCAAGGTGCCAGTTGCATCCTGTTGAGACGAGTAGATATAACCTTCATTTAACTGCCTGTGTGTTCGTGGATGCTTTATGTTGAGAAGTGAATCATTGAGTTGTGAATCCATGACAAATATCAAGTGATCAAGAACCTAGTGAGAGATTTCAACCTTGCACGATGAGGGGTTTGGTGGAGAAAGAAAGCACAATCTACCCAATTAACCGAAGAGAACCCAAGTATACACTTTTTTCCAAACCTGAACTTGTACAATCTTGAAATCTAAGTGCTCTATCCCATCCAAGCAATCAACACATATGGGTGCCGAAAAAAAATAAAATAAAAGGTTCCTTAAGCTCTGATACCAACTGTAGAGCACTTCCACCTATATGCTAGGGTTTTCTAGAGATGGAAAGACGTGTTTGATAGAATCATAGATACAACAAACACGAGTCCTAAACTACTAATACAAATGAAATTCTAGTATAAGATGTGGCTGAGATTGAAGACATCAAATCAGAGTCCTGTGACCTATTGTGTACACTCTTGGCTAGTACTTTGCCTATAGAGAAATACTCTGTGAAGTTCAACACTGAGGAAAGTACATGAATATGATGATTTGTCTACCCATGTATATATATGCACCAATGCTCCTAGTTGGCCAGTAGTATTGATGTTGGCTAGCTACAGTTGATTCCACATCACCCATCACCACATCATCAGTGCCATGTTACCATCACTACCATGTGTCACCTGTGCTGTCCAACTCTGTTGTTGAGTGCTATCTAATGTCCGACTGTGTCCTTCATACTCGTAGGTGTGTCACTAAAAGTCCATAGACTTTACCTATTTGACATTAAGTACATAGCAAGGCCACTTTATATGTTCCAATGTTCTCTTACAAAAGATAAGTGCTCATTTGAGCAAGTAAGATGGTGAAACTCCTTATAGTAGGTCATGTGAGTGAAACCATGTTAACCTACATAGTGGTTAACGTACCCCCCTTCGTAACAGTGACCGTGTCCTCGCATCACCCAAGTCACTATTGGTGAAGTTGCTGTCGAGGTAAAAAGGTGTGGATGGTCCAAGATACACCATGAAGTTGGCGATTGAGGTTAAGTGGTATGGATCAGGATTGATCCACAACCAGATGTAGAGGGGACAAATTGGTGAGAAGCTTTGGGTAGCCCTAATGGCAGGTACATGGAAAATAATAGGTGATGTAGAGGTTTTTCATATTAGTCCTCCATTGGTTGTGTAAGTGGCATGGACACTTCAACATTGGCTAGTTAGTAGAAGCGGTACGCACCCTATGATTGGTGGAATGAGTGCCACGACCATCATAGAATGATAGGCATAGGGAGATGGTGGTCTAGATCTTCGTGGCATGACATGATAGTACGTTTCGATCTCAAAGCATGATACTGAGAGATGAGGCTTCTTTGTGGCAAAAAAATTGACCAAGGCGAGGTGATGGATTGGAGTCAAAGCAGAGGCTACATGCCATGGTCCCCCCATCGTGAGATGTACTTGGAGGGTTGGCGATGAGATTAGTGTAGGTGCACGTGTTTGTGTGTGTTGTGAGATGCAAGGAGTGGAAAAAAATATATGATGCTTGGAGTGAAATATGTAGGTGACGTGCATGGGCAATGGTGGGCAAAAGGTGTGCCCGTGTGTGTGCATTTCTCCAACATGAAGACTTCTCTAACTTGACTGCTTTCTTTGACTCTCTTTTTTGCTTTCTTGGAAATTTACTTGACATCCCTTTTCTTGGGTAGGCAAGATTATTACATTTTTTGATGCATGACAACGGACTTTGCTCATGGCTGTAGTGGAGCCACTTTGTGGTTGCGGAGATTTGGCATTGTTCAGCACTTGGGATAGAGAAAGTGTGGATTAATAGGTGGTTTGGTTGAAGACGAGGCCATGGAAGGTTCTTGTTGATTTGAGGAAGGTCCAAGCAATGGGTTGGACCATGGGCCATGCTTGCACCCGCCATGGTCCCCCATCTAGAGATGTACCTTGAGGGGGTTAGCGTTGTGTCGACTAGAGAGGTGGGTGGATTTGGCTCTAGGGGATTGGCTTTGTTGCCCAAATTGTCCAAAGAGGGGGATTGATTGGCTTGAGGGACTTCTTCTCTTGGAAAACTAGTGTCCATCTTGGGTTCCGTATAAGAACTCGTCCCAGCTCGTCCTCCTCATGTTTATGTTTATGGCTTTGGAAAAATGCAAAGGCCTTCTTTGCCTCATTAGCGAAGATGTCCTATGGGTAAGCCACATGGAAGGTATGAATGGTGACTTTGCCGCCGTGGTGGTGAGTGCTTATTTGAGGTAAGAGTAGACTATATGATATACTCGGAGAATTCCCAAAACGAGTTGTACTGATTATTGGCATGTTATAAAGCTGGCGTAAAGTAGATTTCACTGCTTGGAGAATAAGTATCTTCATGGCTATCAGGGCTAAGTGAAGTGAGTTTGCATGGATGGGGAAGTTGAGGCTAGGTAGTTCCGTGAGGTTGAGGAAATTATCTTCCTCGGTAAAGACTATAGAATTCACAAACAAGTGACACCAAGTGGCCAAGTTGGACACAAGCGGTGTAGGACACTTGCACCTATATACTAGGGTATTCTAGAAATAGAAAGAAGAGTGTGGCCAAATTACACATACAACACATATAAGAGTCCTAAACTACTTCTTCTATTATGTACAAGAAAGAAGTAATACAGCTGAAATTCAAGTACAAGATTGGTTGAGAATAAAGAAGTCAAATTAGAGCCTTGTGACCTATTTGTACACTTCTGGCTAGCATTTTGCCTACAGAGAAGCACTATGTGAGGTACAACATTAAGGAAAGTAGATGACTATGACGATTTGGCTACACACACACACACACACACACACACACACACACACACACACACACACACACACACACACACACACACATGCACCAATTCCCTTAGTTGGCTAGTAGTAATGCTATCGACCAGATATACCCGATTTCCACATCATCAATGCCACATCACCATTACCATGTCATCACTACCACATGGCAATGCCACATGTCACTTGCACTGTCTAACTCTGCCCATCGCGGTTGTTATCTGATCTTTGGCTCTGTCATGCATACTTGTGTATAGCGTAGGTGTGTGTCACATTCTCCCCTACTTTCATATCATAGCTATCCTTAGCTACATGGTATCCATTTTAAAGTGCCCTTCCATAAAATGAAAAACGGAGGACACCGTGCAGCTATCCTCAGCTGCATGGTGTCCATATAAAGTGCCCTTCCATAAAAGAAAAAGATCTAAGAAAAGCTCATCCAAGATAACCAAGATCCCGAACACTCCGAGAAAAGCTCATTCAAGATAACCAAGATCCCAAACACTCTGAGACCGCTTTGCATCACTACGAAGGCTTATATTCCATCCTTTCCTGTAGAGAAACTTGCAGGGATGACTAACTTCCACCTGATCGGGCACTCTGCGTCTGTCCACCGTCCATGAAAAAACATTGCAAACTTCTAAGTATCCTCCTTCAATATCCCATGACAAGAACACTCTAGAGAATGGCCAAGCAAAACTTTGCTCTCTAAATTCTATTGCATCGGCTCAGATGGAGCACAAGAACTTCTTGTTGCACCATCTCCAATGCAAGGAAGAAAGTAGAACCAAGAACCATACTCCTTAGAAACATTGTATCAAATATGTATGCACCAATGCTGCTCGACACTTGTAAGTATAAAACACTCATATCCCTATGGAGCATCATACAATCTCTAAGAAATTTGTGTAATGTGAAGATATACCAATTGACCTATCCTTCTAGGATGAAGACAAATTTGGTGACATGTCCTGTGGTGCCTCCATGACATTAGACATTGAAGATACTCCACCCAATGTAAATGACAAGAGTCCTTGTGAACAACCCCAATAACTGAAGCGCCTACCACTAAAGCTAAATATTCTCCACCAAGTGAAAATGGCAACTGTGAAGACTCTCCCTCAGATACTTGGCTAAAAACTTCCTTTGTTCGTACTTGTGGCCTGACGCAATGAAGTACCTTGTGTGTGTATGCTCAACCCGAGAAATGAAAAAATATCAGACACGCACACATGCATCTCCTTCACACTCATTGGACTGCTCCTCTAGTTCTGAAGAAGCCTCTTCCTCGGACTGCTACTCCAGGGTCTTTGATAATCCTTCATGATGTGCTTGATGGGGTCACAATAAAAGGATTGTCCAATAGCTATCTTGGTGTGATGCTCTTGAGGGGTGAGGCAAGTCATCGAGGCTCCCCACTTACCTTGTCCTTACCATCCTTGGACTGGCTACTACCCTACTACCCTTATATTTGTCTTTTTGTTGACCCTGTTGTGGAGTCTTCGACTTGAAACTCTCTTAGGTCTTGAGGTTTGTAGCAAGATAAACCATATTCGAAAGATCATGGTGACGATGTTCACAAATGTCTATGTGTAAAGATGGTTTCAAGCCATCCACAAATTTCTCAACCTTCTTCGACCATTGGCTAGACAGTCCTTGGGAGCTTCCAAAAATGAGCGAGATAGTTGGTTATCGATTTGCCATGTTGTTGCATTAAATGCTTCCACCACTGTTTCTTAAATTCATGCTTGTAATCTACAAGAATAGATTGTTTAAAGATCGCCCCATGACTTGCAGAGCGACAATCATCTGAGCAAGTCTTAGAGTGGTGCCAAAGGTGGTGTTCCCACAAGAGAGCGACACACCCGTCTCATCAAAGATGCACTAAATGGAGCTAAAAAATATATGATCCCCATGCTAGTGCCAACACGGTAGCCATCTCACGGGTCTAATTGGTGACGACTTCATTGTCCATCTTCTCATTTGAGTTGGGAGGCTTCAGAACCTTTAATAATTGAGCTTGTTCCTCACGAGGCATGGAGGAAGAGATTGCCAAACTAGTAGCCCCCCAACATCAAGTCGGCGGTGAAAGTGAGCAGGAGTTAGAATCTGGTGGAGGACTCCATGAAGGAGATGATTGGTGATGCAAATGACGTCTCTTCTACCGACCACTCACATGTGTAGAATGATGACTGCTAGATTGGGAGCAAAGCTTATCTAGTACATCCTTGCCTGCATCCAAAGGAGTGAAAGATCCTCCTCTAGAAAGTTTTACCACATTGTTCTTAGGATTGTCCACTCCTAAGCATGGGCCCGTGTGAATTCTAGATCTGGACTGCTAGGTCTAGAGGTGTCGGCCCCATACTATCGAGAGGAACATATATACCCTCAATTTTAGCCGCTTGTCCATGGATTCCTTCATGTTGATAAGTAAATGAGTGAGTTTTGAATCCATAAACAAGGACCTACTGAGGGATTTCAACCTTAGGCAATGAGGTAAGGGCTTGGTGAACCATAATATATGCCAATTAACCCCATGCAATGAAGAACCCAAATATTCACTTTTTCTAAATCCAAACTTGTGCAATCTTGGAATCTAAGTGCCCTACTCTATCCAATAAGTAAATGCACATGGGTGCCAAAAAAGAAAAGAAAAAATTGTACCCTCCTAGGCTCTGATACCAATTGTAGAATACTTGTGTCTATGTGCTAGGGTTTTCTAGAGATAGAAAGAAGAGTGCGGCGGAATCATACATAGAATAGAACTAAGAGTCCTAAATTAATGCTTTGTATTATGTACAAGAAAGAAGTAATACTTCTAAAATTCAAATACAAGATGTGGCTAAGAATGAAGATGTCAGATCACAACCATGAGACCTACTGTAGCTAGCACTTTGCCTATGGAGAAATTCTTTGTGAAGTACAACACTGAGGAAAGCACATGAATATGGTGATTTGCCTACACACACATATATATGCACCATCTCTCCTAGTCGGCTAGTAGTAATGCTATCTGGCCAGTTGTACGTGACTACCACATCAATGCTACATCACCACACCACATCATCACTGCCTAGTGCCATGTGTCACTTGCGTTATCGGACCTTGCCTGTTGACTGATATCCGTTTTGATTGAAATCTAATGTTGTCTGGCTCTGCCATGCATACTTGTAGGTGTGTCAATGCAGTATAGGAGTGTGGTGTCCATGAATGAGATGGCTTGGTCCAAGAAGAAAAGGGTGGTGAGCATGGGTGGCCATGCAGTATTGATGCATGCTAAGATGGTGTGGAAGGTGGGGGTGGAAATAGAGTCCGATGGTAGCCCATGAGAGAAGCATGTCTAGCTTCCTTTGGTTGTGTCCTTCCAATGGGAAATCATGTGAGGTAAGGGTTTAAAGTGTGTTGGGGTCGATAGATCATGAGAGAAGTATGTCTAGCTTCCTTTGGTCATGTCCTTCCAATGGGCTATCATCCCTTGGTCACATCCTTCTTCCAATGGACTATCATCCCTTGGTCTTGTCCTTCCAATGGGGTATCATTCTTCAAGGCAAGGTTTTCCATTTTATAAATTTTGACATGTGCTTGGGTGTGATGAGGGGGCTTCTTTGTGGTGGAGGAGGTAGGGTTCTTCCTGAGCAACCGATTTGCTTATTGCGTGATTGTACTCCTCTCGAAAATGTGCTTGGGTGATGAGGGGGCTTCTTTGTGGTGGAGGAGGTAGGGTGCTTCCCAAGCAACCGATTTGCTTACTATGTGGTTGTACTCCTCTTGGAAATGTGCTTGGGTGATGAGGGGGCTTCTTTGTGGTGGAGGTAGGGTGATTCCAAGGCAATTGATTTTCGTACTACGTAATTGTACTCCTCGTGGAAATTAATGAGAGCTTTGGTGGCCTCATGTGTTGGGGTCACACTCCTTTAAAAATTGGTTGCATGGACCGCTTGGGCCTCTTTGGCTTTAGTTTGCTTGAGCTTATCTAGGAGTTGGCTTTTTGGAAGGAGAATATTAATTAATGTGGATATTAGCATAGTGAACTAATAAAAAACTCTAGCCATGCATAAATGTAGACTAGTTGAGAGCATGAGAAAATGGATGGGTGCATGAAAGCCAAAGGTTCAGTTGCATGATATGGTGGGATACCAACTTGAAAAGATTTATGGTACATGTGAAGTGTGCACCTGCCGTTATTTTCAAATATAAAAATGTTCCTTCATGAGAAATCCACTAGTTTTTTCATCAAGGTTAGGAGAGTACTTTGCTTGGTTTTCAGTGCAGTACATGTTTAAATTGATCCTAAGTTAGTTTATCAAGGGTCATACCAATCGTTTGTATTTGAGGTGTAAGAGGTGAATTATTGGAGTTTGTACAAGCTTATGGGTCTACATAGAAATTCGTGGACTGTACAGGGGAGAGCAGTCTAAATCTTTATCCACCAAGTATAGCAGGTCATCTACAAACCCATTTTCACAAGATATACCTATCTATTTTTCATAAATTCCATTTTATCAATAGTTTTGATTTAAATTAAATTAGGAAGGTAATTTAACAATCTTTGCACAATTTTAAAGACCAAGGACCTCTAAGGTCTAGCTTTTACCCTTTTTCTTTTAAATTAATGTCCATACTTTAGTAGAATAGTGTTGTATTGAACCTTAGGAAATTGAATGGGATGCTATTCCTAGCCATAGAAGAATTTATCAATTAATTAAATTATGGGAGAGACCTTAGTTTAAATCAAATTTTAGAGAGAAAGTTGGTCTAGGTGCTTTAAAAGTGTGGTAAACCTTAGTGTAAATAGACACTGGATTAAATCAATAAATGATGTAATTAATATAGAAGAGTTAGAATTAATTTATGAATTTGATTTTGTCCCCATCTATAGAGAGAGAAAGTAGAATTAGGGTTATAGAGAGAGAAAAATAGTATTAAGATGATAAAATTATCTTAAGAAATTAGGATTTGTTAGGATTCATATTTTGAAGACATTTCATAGATGAAATAGGAATGCATAAGTATGGATTTTATCACGTTATACCTTCACTAAATACATGGTAATCTAATAAAGGTTGCTCACTTGACCCTGTAAAGAAGACGCATCATACAACATTAGATATTGCTAAGGTCTTCCTGAAAGAGATATTCATATTGCTAAGGCACTATATGGAAAAGATAACACCATTGAATTGGTTTGTCCATTGGTCATAGTGGAAGTGTCAAAGAATACGAGACAGATCATCAGATGTAATCTATAAAGAAAGATATCAAAGGTGTCTAGGAGATGCAAAAGAAGCATACTGATCTAAAAAGATCTAATGTGGAGTTCAATGAAGGCGACATGGTTTTTCTTTGCGTATGACCCAAAGGATGTTCTCTCTCCTTAGGAAGATACAAGAAGTTGTCATTGAGATATTGTGGAGCATATATGATTACATGGAGGTTGGAGATCAAGCTTATAAGCTTTTACTTCCCCTATATCTGGAGAATCCACAATGCCTTCCATGTTAATCTACTGAAGGGTTATGTTACAGATCTCAGTCATATTTTGGATGCTATTGAACAAGTTGCTTTTCTAGCTCAAATATAAGTAGAACTTGAATCAAAAGCAATTTTGGATGTTAGAGAAAAGCTACTTAGAAGTAGAATCTTAAAGGAGTATCTAGTCAAGTGAAAAATTTTCCCAATCGAAGATGCCACCCGGGAGAAAGAAGAAGAATTAAGGAAGGACTATATCCCTAGTTTACGAGATGAGGACATCTCAATTCTTTAAGTGGGGAACAATGTAAGATCCCTCTTTCTATGTAATTCTTTGCCACGAGCCTTGCCTAATGTACCTAGTTCCAATAACTTTTCATTTTTATAGGATGATCCATAAGATTCCAAGTGTGGTTTCTCATAAGTTATTTTTATCACCATATTTAGATTTGGGGCAGCGTGTGGTTCTTGTAGCTAAAGTGGTCTTCTTCTTCAATCTATGAAGATTATGGCTTTATCACCATCCTATATACACACTAAAGAAAAACTTCATTGTAAAGAGGCGTACACAGACATTCAGCTTTCTTGTCATTTTGTCATTCTACTTATAAAGATGTTTCAAGAGTTTTATCCAAATTTCAAATGTCCTCTACATCTCACAGGATCTGATGCAGCAGTGGAGATCTATTTCAGCAAGATTAGAGGTATAGTTGGGCAAGAAAGAGCTTTCGATTTTGGAGATCTTTTACATTATGTTGGTAGTCTGAATTAGATTTCCATGCACGAGTATAGCTCAAGTGGGATGACTTTTACAAGGGCTCATTACAAACAAGAACACATTTGGAAGGACTTGAACAAGCGTTGAAGGTGTTTTGGAAGTAGATCTTGGGAACTATGAGAGTGTGTCGTTTGATGCAAAGGTCATAGATGCATTAAAAGAGGGTTTAAAGCAGGCACAAACTTTATGTGAGACACTGGGCCTCAAACCTAGCTCAAATGAGGGTCTTAAATGGTGGAAAGAGCCTTGGGTAGATACATAATCAGCATGGTCAAAGCTAGATGCTGAAATGAGTGGGGCAGATGAGCATGATGACTTTGCGGAGCCATGTGGTGATGATAGTCCCCTTGGTGAGTGGAGTGATGGAGACGATAAGGTCATCTCTTTGAGTGAGATCCGACATGAGATTGATGGGCTTCTTGATGAGGCAATCATTGAAGTTGAGAAGAAAAGTATCTCGCTAGTGGTAGAGGCTGATGGAAAATTCATCTTCAAGTTTGCATTGGTAAGCCAACTCAATGGAAACTCAATGTTGTCAAAGGATAGGCTGACTAGGGTGAAGCAAGGAGTGTATTTCCGCCACAAGGAAAACGAGATCTCATCCAACAATGACAATTTTTTTGGAATAGGGTTTGACTTTGCACTTTATTTCCATGATGAGACACATGGAGAAGGAGGCCAAAAGTAAAAGAGAATTGGAAAAGCCACGAATCTGAAGAAGATGGACATACTTCATAGCACATGGTACCTTGGGAGAGTTCAAAAGATGCAAAAGAAGATAGGTGGTAGGTATGTGGATTACAAGCGGGTTTTTGACTTGATGGATCAACCTTAAGGGGTAGAGATTCAGCTTGGTTGGTATCAAAAGGTGAAAGGGCACCAAACATTTACTTATGACATGACAGACTTAAACATGGTTGATAGAGAGTCAATTATTACATTGGCACATTTAACATACAATGTAGCAAGTGATAAATATGAACTAGATCAAAACAACTACAAGATTTTCAATGATTTACTTATGACATGATAGACTTACACATGGTTGATATAGAGTCAGTTATTGCATTGGCACATTTAACATACAATGTAGCAAAAGATAAATATAAACTAGATCAAAATAACTACAAGCTTTTCAGTAAAGATTATAGATTAGTTTGTCATGTACTTCACATAAATCTTAAACTCTTTAATTGTGTGTTTTAGTCATGTTGTATCACATATTGCATCATTCTTCTGATCGTCATTGGATTGTGGGCAATAGGTATTCAAACTTATAGAAGGGAGGCAAGGAGATGGGGTGACATGGGCTAAAGTTTTGTGAGGATAAAGATTTTTGGGTGCGGGCTCAAAGACTTTGTGGCTATGACTTACATAGACTCACTCTTTTTGTAGCCATGGTATGCATGACTATGTACAAAGGCATGTCCAAGCATATATTGAATGAGAGATTTTGTGAAAGCAAGTAAGTTTCAGCTGTTGTCCTAATTCAAAAGATTGGAGGAATATTTTTAGTTTTCTTATACATATTTTCTCTTTTGATTGCTATCATATTATTTTGCAAAGAGCTAGGTCATTCCAAGGTAATCCATTTTGGGAGCAAGCGATTATACCAGATTGTTTTGCAAAGTTACAATTTTACAATAGCACCTAAATAAGAATCACGAACGCTTATACATACTATACTTTTTTGTTAATAGCAGAAGTGAACTTTTTGGCCTGCTAGGGTTTTCTCATGTAGCAAAGATGCTACCCAAGACTTGCAGCCCCAAAACAAAGCCACTACAGCCACCAAGATGCCACAAATGCCAAGAAAGTGAGTCAGCATGTTACTCCCTTCAGGTAGTGCACGTGCCGATCCATGGCCTAAGAACAACTAAACCATGATCCGACTTGGTAGACATGTGGACCACACTTTATTTATCATGGATATTAAGTTGGACGTCAATCGGACCATCCTAGCACCTGTGCGGCCCATCCTTGCCAATGTTGGACCGATAATGCCAAAAGTGTGAACCATGACCGACAGGGCCTAGTCATGTGAATATGCTAAAAAATGATGCAAAATTCAAATCTGAAATAACTAGAAAGCTGTTGTACCATAAAAGTACTTCACTTTTGTCTTTCTCTCTCATCCGAGCTACCACAAAAAAGTTACATTGCATCCAAAATGTCTCTTGCTTGTAGTAAACAGCCATGTGCAAGCCACTGTTAGACCCTGTTGATGGTTCAGTATGGCATCGAGGCACTCGAGCATGGCATAGACATGTGGTCTAGACCCAGGCCAACCTGTTCAAACTCCATCTAACCATATCTATGGCCACAGTTGCCATTTTTATCTTTGACTTTCTAATCGTCCTCCATTGCAGAAGGTTCCAGTTGGATCCGCGTTCACTGCGTCCACATAGATCATACGAAACAAGGTCCATGGCCATGATTCATTAGACCTAATGCACATCCTAGGCTTGTCAAATCTTGTAAATCACTTTCCTGCTGGCTGAATGGCACCCGGATGCATAGGCCCCAATTGAAGTACTAATAGCAGTGGTGGTGAACTTTTTGGCCTGCAAGGGTTTGCTCCTGTAGCAAAGATGTTGCCAAAGATTTGCAGCCCTAAAATGAAGCCACTAGAGCCACCAAGATGTCGCCAAATGCCAAGAAAGCGAGTCAGCACGTTACTGCCTTCAGATAGTGTGGGTGTCGGATCCGTGACTTGAGAACAACCAAACCATGATCTGACTTGATAGACATGTGGATCACACTTCATTTATCTTGGAGACTAAGTTGGACATCAATCGGACCATCCGAGCACCTGTGCAGCCCATCCTTGCCAATGTCATACCAGATAATGCCAAAAGTGCAAATCATGATTGACAAGCCCTGTTCACGTGCATATAACTCAAAAAATGGTGCAAAACTGAAATCTTACCTGAACTAAAAAGCTATTTTCCTATAAAAGTACTTCACTTTTGTCTTCTTCATCGCTCTCATTTGAGGTACCACAAAAAGGTTACATCACGTCCAAAATTTCTCATGTTGGTTATAAACAGCCATGTACAAGCTAATGTTAAACCCTGTTGATGGTCTGGTATGGCACCTAAGGCCCTTGAGCATGGCATAAACATGTGGTATTGACCTAGGCCAGCCTATCCACCAAGTTCAACCTCCATCTAAGCATCCGTGTGGCCACAATCACCATTTTTATCTTTGGCCTTCTGATCGACCTACACTGTAGAAGCTGCTGGTTGGATCTGTGTTCATCAGTACGTCCACGTAGATCATCCAAATCAAGATCCGATCGCATGCCATGAATCCTTAGAGCTAATGCACATCCCATGCCTATCAAATCTTACAAATCACTTTCATGTTGGTCGTACTGCACCCGGATGCATGGGCCCCAATTGGAGTACTAATAGTAGCGGTGAACTTTTCGGCTTGCAAGGGTTTGCTCATGTAGCAGAAATGTTGCCAAAGACCTTCAGCCCTAAAACGAAGCCACTACAACCACCAAGATCTCACCAAATCCCAAGAAAGTGAGTCAGTACGTTACTGCCTTTAGATAGTGTGGGTGCCGGATCTGTGACGTGAGAACAACCAAACCATGATCCGACTTGATAGACATGTGGACCACACTTCATTTATCTTGGATACTAAGTCGGACGTCAATTAGACCATTCAAGCACCTATGCAGCCCATTCTTGCCAATGTCGTACACAGACAATACCAAAAGTGCGAACCGTAATCAGCAGGGCCTGTTTGCGTGCATATAACTCAAAACTGGTGCAAAATTCAAATCTACCTTGATCTAAAAAGCTATTTTCCTATAAAAGTACTTCACTTTTGTCTTTTGCATCTCTCATCTGAGGTACCACAAAAAGGTTACATCGCATCCAAAATTTCTCATATTGGCTAACAACCATGTACAAGCCAACGTTAGACCCTGTTGACGGTTTGGTATGGCACCCGAGGCACCTGAGCATGTCATAAACATGTGGTGCTGACCTAGGCCAACCTATCCACCAGGTTCAGCATTCATCTGACCATCCATGTGGCCACAATCGCCATTTTTATCTTTGACCTTCCGATCGACCTACACTACAGAACCTGCTAGTTGGATTTGTATTCACTACATCCATGCAAATCATCCGAATCGAGATCCAATCACATGGCCATGAATCCTTATACCTAATGCACATCCCACGCCTATCAAATCTTACAAATAACTTTCATGTTGGTCGTACGGCACCTGGATGCATGGGCCCCGATTGTAGTACTAATAACAGTGGTGAACTTTTTGGCCTGCAAGGGAAGCAAAGATGTTTCCAAAGACCTGCAGCCCTAAAACAAAGCCACTACAGCCACCAAGATGTCACCAAATACCAAGAAAGTGAGTCAGCACGTTACTCCCTTCAGATAGTGTGAGTGCTGATCCGTGACCTGAGAATGACCAAACTTTTTGGCCTGCAAGGGTTTGCTCATGTAGCAAAGATGTTTCCAAAGACCTGCAGCCCTAAAACAAAGCCACTACAGCCACCAAGATGTCACCAAATGCCAAGAAAGTGAGTCAGCACGTTACTCCCTTCAGATAGTGTGAGTGCTGATCCGTGACATGAGAATGACCAAACCTGACTTGATAGACATGTGGACCATACTTCATTTATCTTGGATACTAAGTCGGACATCAATCGGACCATGCGAGCACCTGTGCAGCCCATCCTTGCCAATATCGTAGTACAGACAATGCTAAAAGTGCAAACCGTGATCGGTAGGGCTTATTCGCATGCATATAACTCAAAAATGGTGCAAAGTTCAAATCTAACTTTAGCTAAAAAGCTATTGTCCTATAAAAGTATTTCACTTTTGTCTTCTACATCTCTCTCATCCGAGGTACCAAAAAAAGGTTACATCGCGTCAAAACTTTCTCATGTTGGCTTGTACATGGCTATAAATAGCCATGTACAAGCCAACGTTAGACCTTGTTGACAGTCTGGTATGGCATCCAAGGCACCCGAGCATGGCATAAACATTTGGTGCTGACCTAGGCCAACCTATCCACCAAGTTTATTCTCCATCTGTTGGCTATAAATAGCCATGTACAAGCCAACGTTAGACCTTGTTGACAGTCTGGTATGGCATCCGAGGCACCCGAGCATGGCATAAACATTTGGTGCTGACCTAGGCCAACCTATCCACCAAGTTTATTCTCCATCTGACCATCCGTGTGGCCATAATCACCATTTTTATCTTTGACCTTTTAATCGACCTACACTACAGAAGCTGCCAGTTGGATCTGTGTTCATTACATCCACGCAGATCATCCGAACCGAGATTCGATCGCATGGCCATGAATCCTTAGACCTAATTCACATCCCACGCCTATCAAATCTTACAAATCACTTTCATGTTGGTCGTACGGCATCCCCCAATTGTAGTACTAACAATAGCAACGAACTTTTTGACCTGCTAGGGTTTGCTCGTGCAGTAGAGATGATGCCCAAGACTTTTAGCCCTAAAACAAAGCCACTACAACCACCACCAAGATGCCGCCAAATGCCAAGAAAGTGAGTTAGCGTGTTACTACCTTCACGTCGTGCGAATGCCGACTCGTGACCTGAGAACGACCACAAACCATGATCCGACTGATAGACATGTGGACCGCACTTCATTTATCATGGATACTAAGTCGGGCATCAATCGGACCATCCAAGAACTTGTACGGCCCATCCTTTCCAATGTCGTATCGCCTATCCCAAAAGTACGAACCATGACCGACAGGGCTTGTTCACGCGCATATAACTAAAAAACAACGCAAAATTCAAATCTAACTTAAAATAGAAAGCTATTGTCCTATGAAAGTACTTCACTTTTGCCTTCTACATCTCTCTCATCCGAGCTACTAGGAAAAGTTACATTGTGTCAAAAATGTCTCCTACTGGCTAAATAGACTGTAAAAGCCATGTACAAGCCAACGTCAGACTCTGTTGACGGTTTTGTATATGGTGTAGACCTAGGCCAACCTATCCACCAAGTTCAGACTCCATCTGACCATCTTGTGGCCTTTGACCTTTTAGTTGACATGCACTGCAAAAGCTGCCAGTTGGATCCATGTTCACTGCATCCATGTAGATCATTCGAATCGAATCCAATCACGTGGCCATGAATACTTAGACCTATTGCACATCCTAGGCTCTTGAAATCTTGCAAATCACTTTCTTGTTGGTAGTATAGAAATTGGATGCATAAGGGGTTTCTCATGTAGCAGAGATGTTGCCCAAGATCTGCAACCCCCAAATAAAGCCACTACAGCCACCAAGATATTGCCAAACACCAATAAAGTGACTCAACACATTATTGCATTCAGGTAGTGCAGGTGCCAATCCGTGACCTGAGAACAACTAAACCATGATATGACTTGATAGACATGTGGACCACACTTCATTTATCATGATACTAATTTAGATGTCAATCAGACCATCCCAGCACCTATGTGGCCCATCCTTGCCAATGTCAGAATTGATAATGCCAAAAGTGCAAACCGTTTGACCGACAGGGGCTAGTCGTGTGTGTATAACCCAAAATTCCGTGCAAAGTTAAAATCTAAGTTAACTAGAAAACTTTTGTACCATAAAAGTACTTTAATTTTGTACCATATCAGTACTTTACTTTTGTCTTCTACATCTCTCTCATCCAAGCTACCATGAAAAAGTTCCATTGCATCCAAAATGTCTCTTATTGGCTATAAACATCCAAAACATCCATGTACAAGCCATTGTCAAACCCTATTGATGGTTTGGTATGGCACCCAAGGCACTTGATCATGTCATAAACATGTGGTTAAGACCTAGGCTAGCCTATCAACCAAGTTCAGACTCTATCTGGCCATCCGTGTGGCCACAGTTGCCAATTTTGTCTTTGACCTTCCAGTCAACTTGCATTGTAGAAGCTACCAATCGGATCCACGTTCACTGCGTCCATGTAGATCATCCTAACCGAGGTCTAATCACATGGCCATGAATCTACTTGGGTTTTCTAGGGTTTTCTCATACAGGCAGACCAATACTAACCATATAGGCACTTGGAAAAAGTACCTAGATATGTGGATATGACTTTAGATCCTGAATTGGACACACCAGTCACATGTTGTAGCCATGTTTCTAGAGGCTTTGACTCAAGTTTGATAAGGTCTGACGACATGACCATATCTCAGAATGGCCGGGTTAGACGTAGTCGTAAGCCTCTTTTGAGCGTCCAATGAGTAATTTGGTGATGCATACATGTCAAGTTCCTTCATAGCTACGTGCACCATACTTGAACCAAGGGCTGACCATTAACATCATCCATAGTAAGCTCAAACCTATCATCTCTAGTTGGGTTCTGCTCTTTCAACTTCTTGCGGGTCTTCTCCCATCATTTAGAGTCCTATTGCTAGGCGTGTGCATGACCATGGAGCTCAAAGCACAAATGACAAAGATGGACATAGACTATGATCTCCAAAACGGATCAAAGTAAGATGTTAACACTAGCTTTTCCTCATTCTATATCTTTTTTGGGTATGTTACTGATGTGATGACTGCTCTCTTGTCATTTAGAACATTGAGGGGATGAATGTGCGAGGCCATGAACCTAGGAGGAATTCATACGAGGAAGCTTAGGTTAGGACAAAGATAGTGTTAAATCTTAATTCCATAGCAACGGGAAAAAATGTAAAGCTCAAAACTGTAAAAATATAGGAGGTTTATAATAATGTACCACAAAATTAAAGGAGGCATGTAAAAAACAGGGGGAAAGAGGTTACACAAGGGTTTTTAAATTTGCCTTTGAACGCATGTGATACGCATGATTTTCTGTAGGTGCACCCCCCCTCCAAGGAAATGGGTAAGTTTCTTGGGCAATACTTTGAGTATGCATGAAGACAGATCACAAGATAGGTTTCAAGCTAAAAACCCTATGTTAGAAGTGGTAAATTAAATGGTCTCCCCCCTGACTAGATAGAGATCTATTGAACATAAGGAATGCTATTAATGGAAATTAAGTTTTGGGAGAAACAAAATAACCAAGTTACCAAGCTTGTTGTTGTTAGGGCTTAGGGGAGCTTGAAAAGGGAATCAAAGATGGGATTATTAAACTGATCCCTTAGAAATTAGCTTGTGATTCCTTTAAGCATTGGAGACCCACCACTTTGCTTATTAACATTATTTATAAAATTCTTGCCAAGCTGGTTGCAATCAAAATCTCCCCTCTTCTCCAGGAGAGTCTCAACAAAAGAGATAATTTTATTAAGGGAGGTCAATTTATGACAATACCATGAATGTCTTGGTTGGGAATTAATTTGTTGTTGTTCTCTATGAAAAAAATTGTATAATGTTCTAACTTAACCTTGAAAAGACCTATGATAGAGTCCCCATTAGTCGTTTGTTAGCAAGATGTTATAGAATTTAGGATTTGGTAGGCAGATTTCTAAATGTGTCTTCACATTAGGAAGAGGTGCTTATTCTTAACTTATGATGATCAATGGCTCCATGGTTGGTTGGTTCCCTTTGATTTGATATGTGACATAAGGGTTCCCTCTTACTCCTCTACTCTTTGGCATTGCCACTCCTCCCTTGGTTTTTGCTTTAGAGAAGGCAACTCTTGGAGGTGATATCTCTGGTTTGAAAATGGGTGAGTTTAGTCAGCTAGTTATTCAATGTTTTCTTCATGATTTACTATTTTTCCTCAAGGCTAATAGTGACAATGTTAGGAGGGCTTTGAATATTGTTCAGTGTCTTGCCACTGCTTGTGACTCTAAGTGTAACACTACCAAATCCAAGATTATCAATCTGAATGAGGATGAGTCTTTTGAGTTGCATAGCTAGGGCTATCAAGTTGAAAGGGGGACACCCATGAGTAGATGTACTACTGGTAGAATTTACAAGGAGATGGTCTTATCTGTTTGTAATGTTAATAGAGTGAATAAACTTTGGAGGCTGAACTATGTCTAGCAGCAGGTGTGGAGGGAGAGATGGGAGGATATTTGGAGATGGTCTTATCTATTTGCAGTGTTAATAGAGTGAATAATCTTTGGAGGTTGAACTCGGTCTAGCACGCACCCTGTGGTTCGTTCTCCCGGGGTCCCCCTCTTGGGGCGACGGGCTCCAAGGTAGACAACAACCTCGACCAAATCTACCAAACGGTGTGGAGGGAGAGATGGGAGGATATTTGGAGCTTGCAAATCCCTCTATGTTTTTGTGGAAATGCATGATTGACGCTCTACCTATTATTGAGAAAATATGCATAGGAGATGGGTTGGGCCCTAGATGTTTGAATGCTAAAGGAGATACTTAGCACTTGCTTGCGGGTTGCCCAACCTCTTCGTGTGGTTCAAGGTGAACATAAGTTTGTCTCCCAAGTGTTGTAGACTCGAGTGCCCTAGACTCATTGGGTTTTAGGCAAGAAATTTGGCCATGCTCAGGGGCCTCTAACACTTTTTGGGTTCATGAGATTTATAGTGTTATCAGAAATTTGGAGTTCAAGGAATGAATTAATGTATGGGGATGGAGGAAACCAAATCCCTGATGTTAAATGTTTATTGATGTTATGTAGGTCAGATAGAGAAAGATTGTTGGAGCAAGAAGAAGACTCCTAACAACATTCAAGGAAACATCATGGTGAAAGATGATCCAAATGAAGGGAGGAAGCCAATCATCGGAAATACCTTTCTAGTCAATGGAAGATGGCATCCCTCTCAGCTTGTGTTTATACCCAATCATTATATTCCTACCCTTGTGTAAAACTACAAGCTTTAAGCCAACATTGTAGCCTATGAGGCATTTGTGAGATAACAGACCACTTTAGCAAATGGCTAAGAGTGTAGGATTAGAGTATATATGGTGGTAGTAGTTCATCACTTAAGGGAGAGTGTTAAAATGTCAAGTGATGTGGAGAAGATGTATGGAGCAAGGGGGAGTGGTATGAGACCCTCAAACATTTGTAATGGTTGCATAAGTCATAGACTATGATTCAAAGGTTAAAGGGAGCCCAAAGATTAATGAAAAGGTCCAAAAGGCTAGCCCATGTGGAGGGCAGAATTAGGCACCTAGAACAAGTGGGAATGGAGGCTTTATGGGTGCTTACTTCAAGGCAGATGGAGGCCTCATGGGTGTTCACTTCAAGCAAGATGGAGGCCTCATGGGTGTTCACTTCAAGGAAGATGGTGCTCAAAGCTAGAAAAGATTAGGGGTTACTTTTAAGGAAGCTTATGGGCTGCCATGATTAATGGCTATACTCAAGCCTATAAAAGGCACTCTATCTAATGGATTAAACATATGAGCTTTTGAGTTAGACCTCTTGCCTTATCATTATCTTGTCATTTGCTTCAATTTTGTCATTAGATTTGTCATTAGGGTTGATATCTTTATTACTTTTAGCATGCTAAGATGATTAGTTTAATTCATTTCTACACACCCTAATGGCAACTCTAGATGATGCGAATCTCAAGTGAAAATAGAGAAAAAGAGATTAAACTAATCAGAAGATAACAACAATGCAAGAGGTTAGATTCAACACTCACACTTGCATTATATTAGGTGCTGTTAAATAGGCACCCAATCATTAGCACCTTGCTTTTCTTAATCCACTACCTAATATAACCCTAATATGGCTCCATTGATTTTCCTTGATTCAAGGCTCATCATTTGACGCTCATTGTTAACTTTCTTGCACCTACTAGCCCACCTATTCTAGGTGCCTTCTTTTGATGCTATCTTGGGCTAATTCTTACCCACATACATTATGACTTATGGCCCATTTACTCATTTACTCATCTGACATTTGATTTGACATCCTTCACATAATTTCCAAAGGCTCATCATTTGATGCTCATTGTTAACTTTCTTGCACCTACTAGCCCGCCTATTCTAGGTGCCTTCTTTTGATGCTATCTTGGGCTAATTCTTACCCACATACATTATGACTTATGGCCCATTTACTCATTTACTCATGTGACATTTGATTTGACATCCTTCACATAATTTCCAAAGGTTCCCCTTAATGCCCAAATCAATGTACCCTTCATCACTTGTTATTGTCCTAGCATCATATTCATGAACTTTTGGTTCTTTAGCTCTATCTTTGTAGCCTAGGAGAAGGGTCAATAGGCTTCATCCTAGGATCATCTAACTTGAGTTTAGCAAGTTTTAGGAATGGCAACAATTTTGTTGCATTTGGCTTAGGATCATGAGGTACATCTAGAGCATTAAGCTTCAAATCATTAATCTTTGGAGTGTGAAGCTCATGAGGATTCCACTCAAAAATATAGAATTTGGAGCAAGGAGCTCTAATGAGCAGCTCCTTGGGGCTCAACTGGCTCAACTAGCTAGTAACACCAACAATGTACCCTAAAAACTTAACTCTTTTATTCTTGGGTTTTCCCTTTTTGATCTTATTTTATGCTAAGGGGAGTTCAAAGTTCCCGATCGAATGGACGAAGAGAGTCTCATTTGGCGATTTCATCCTCCGTGTCTTATTTAGAAAGCACTTGTATCATTTGGGTCCACCCTACTGTTCGCTTTCATTTTTTTAAACCTTTAGAGACTTGGTTTTTCAAGTATGCACACACTCGTTCCCTTTTGCTTTCACTCACATATGCCACAACCTTTTACACATGCACCCCTTAAAATTTCATAAAAACCATCATAATAATAGCACTCCTCCATGACAATAAACTTTATGTACACAATAAAAACTTTATTATTTATTCCAAAATCCATAACCTATCCTAGTGTTGATGAGTTGAGGCCGTCTCTCGACCATCCCTATCAAGGAAAGATTCTTATTTCAATACAACCACCCAACTCCCCACGCTTTCCATGAAAATCTTCCTCTAAAACTATGTCTGGGATCTAGTGTAGCAAGCCCGATGCACCTGGAGGCACCTGGAGGTCACTTCACCTCATTGGCCTACTAGCAAGCTTGATGCACCTCTAGGTTGCTTCCCTTATTGGCCTACTAGCAAGCGTGATGCACCTCTAGGTTGCTTCCCTTAGAGGGCATACCTGAGACCACACCCACGACTCTACACCAGGGTGGGTCAAGGCCGTGGTTACCTAATAAGGATGGTCATGTAGACCAATTCTGTTGCAAACGGAAGCAAGATGAGACATATAAAACCACATAAAGCATG
The DNA here is from genome assembly GCF_041138505.1 of Cibotium barometz. NCBI lineage: Eukaryota > Viridiplantae > Streptophyta > Polypodiopsida > Cyatheales > Cibotiaceae > Cibotium > Cibotium barometz. The sequence continues at coordinate 12,255,945 of NC_141087.1, read as the reverse complement.
GAAACATACATACCAAGAATACCATGAAAGCTCCAACACGTAGGGAGAGGGAGAGAGAGAGAGAGAGAAGCATTGGCTCAATCAGCCCCACAACTGAGTGCCATGAATGGTCTCCTCAGTGGGTATTTATAAATTTTATTAAGATAAATTGGCAAAGGCCAATTACAATGTTTTTTTTGCCCAATTTAGGACTTTTGATACAAGAGGGTGTTCTCACATGAAGAGTGTGTGTGTATACAAATAGTGTGCACATAATAGTGCATGGCCATACATGAATATAGGGTGTCTACATAAATCTTCATGGTTGAGAGTGTTCACATAAATCATTCTGTGGATTCCAACATTCTTCCCCGTTGAAAATGCAATTGTCCTCAGTTACATAAAGAGTCAATCGAAACATTTCACTTGTGATGTATGACCTGTACTCATAGAGAAGTAAAACTAGAAAGTAAATTGTTAAATAAAAAGTAAAATCAGAATACATATTGCTTTAAAGAAATTCAATGGCCCATACACATTATGCACACACTAACTTTGCAAGTGATCGACTGTTTCCCACGAAACAACCCATAAATGCGTCGAGTTAGAGGTGATCAAGCTTTCTCACGCATGATAATCCAACAATAATTCATCAATAATGCTAGCATTTCCGTCATTCCCATTGCTTAAAAACCTCGTGCAATACGTCAACTCGATGACCTTTGCACGGAATAAATTCAACTGTAAAATATCATACCTCGTGCAATATCTCAATTGTGGTGACCTTTGCTTACATCCAATTGTGGTGACCTTTGCTTAAATCCAATTGTATAATATCAAATTGTATAATATCAAACCTCGTGCAATACTTCAAATTGTGGTGACCTTTGCTTAAATCCAATTGTATAATATCAAACCTCGTGCAATACCTCAATTCGGTGACCTTTGCATGGAAAAAAGTATAAATTTTAATCATGTGAGACCTTTGTCGGTGCATTGGTAACACCTCAACCGGTACCCTTACTCAAGAAATTCGTGTGATACCTCAACTCCATGACCTTCACACACCCGCATTAGCCCTTACACCAAAAGTCAATCAAGGCAAGGCGTGTGTGTCCCTAGCGTATTCTAGAATTGTAATGAAGTGAACACTTATCGATATTGAAGAAATAATACCATAGAAAGGGAACTCATCTTGTTTGAAAGTCGAGTGTTGAGCCATGACATCGGACTCTATGATTTTTGTAGTGTTGCATGAGTTTGACGAGGTAAACGGAGTGAGGAAAGGAAGTGAAAGGTTTGAGAAGAAGCTTATAGGGTAGGTGGGAGGGGTACGATGAGGATACACTTGCAAAAGAATTAGAACCAGACAAACATGGCCTATATAATTGTATATGTGTGTGTGTGTGTGTGTGTGTGTGTGTGTAAATAAAATCGTAAACTTTAACTAAATATACAATTTGGAGAGAAAAACTATGTGCATGTGCATCTCAATTACAAAGCTTCATATAAAAGAATCTACAATATCTACATCGAAGTGTTGATTTGGGCGACTCAAAGATTCAAGTCGAATAAAGAAAAGCGCTTATAGTATGATGCCTTGAAAAAATCATAAAATCCATATCAAGAATTAATAGGTTAGTTCTTAAAAAAAACAAAAAAAACAAAAAACCAGTGAATATATACACTTTAAATGATTTGATGGAAACATACCTACCACCGTAGTGTGATTCTCACCGCTCATGATAGATTGTTTGATAAAAAAAACTAATAATCTCAAAAGAACATGATATCCATATAAATAGAGTTGCTTTTTTTTTGTTTTTAATTTTAGAGACATATAAATTTTATCACACTATAGATAAACGTAGATCCCTAATTATTACTTTTTTTTTTCTATGTTTAGAAAGGACTTACAAATCTGGCCTATACTAGAGAGAGAGAGAGAGAGAGAGAGAGAGAGAGAGAGAGAGAGAGTAAGCATGTTCAATGGAGGAAAGAAGTGGTAGAGAGAAACAAAGAGATGAAAACTTAGCTTTTCATTCTTCTTCTTCCTTCGCTTGATCTGCTTTTTTCTTCTTCAACATAAAAGCATAAAACAAAGAAGAGATTAGAAGAAGGTAGAAAATTAGAAACATGCTTATTAATCATTACTTAATTATGTGGAGATTAACAAAAATCATATCAGGTAAGAGAAATCACTTATCTCTCCAGTCGCTACTTTTTCTTTAAAAAAAGCAGCAGTCACTGTTTTTATCATAACTTTTGATCTCGAATTCTAATTAAGGAGTTTTTTAGTGCGTTGAAAAGCTTGAATTATGATCTACAACTTTGTAGAAGAGGTTGAAATCTGAATCTATGATTTATTATGTAGAAATTTTTATTTACGCAACCTGTTAAAAAAACAACACAAAAGAGCAACCCCGGATAGCAGTCCACTAATCTGGTCATAACTTTTGCTAGAAAACTCCGATTGAGGATCTTTTTAGTGCGTTGTAAAGCTGACAATAAGCTCTACAACTTTGTAGAGGAAGTCAAAATCTCAATCTATGACCTATTAGTTCAAAAACGTGATTTACATAAAAAGCACAAAAAAAGCAACCCCGAGAGCATAGCCAAGCTCTGATACCACTGTTGCAAACGGAAGTAAGGTGAGATATATAAAACCACATAAGGCATGGAAACATACATACCAAGAATACCATGAAAGCTCCAACACGTAGGGAGAGGGAGAGAGAGAGAGAAGCATTGGCTCAGTCGGCCCTGCAAACAACTGAGTGCCATGAATGGTCCCCTCAGTGGGTATTTATAGTTTTTACTAAGATAAATTTGGCAGAAGCTAGTTACAATGCTTTTTTTTGCCCAATTTAGGACTTTTGATACAAGAGGGTGTTCTCACATGAAGAGTGTATGTATCCAAATAGTGTGCACATAATAATGCATGGCCATACATGAATATAGGGTGTCTACATAAATCTTCATGGTTGAGAGTGTTCACATAAATCATTCTCCGATTCCAACAAATTCTACTAGAAGTATGATAAAGGGAGATAGGGCTCTGCCATCGTTAATTCATATACATGCCATACAAAGGTAGTAAAAATGTATCCTAAGTACTCATTCTCCAAATTATAAACTTTACTTAAATCCACATGCATATGCTTGTAGGCATCCATGCATTTTGATTCTCAAACCAAATCGTTAAAATCAGAAAACATCCCTTTGCGATTTCTCATCTCAAGGTCTTCTAGTCCTCGAGATCCATGCTCGTTCCCAAGATGTATGATGTATTAATGGTTATGTTTTGGGAGCACTTTTGTTGCACATGCGTAATAATTTGGTTGTGCATTAAATTTGTGGATAAATGTCTTTTATGTTTTATGTGTTTTCAAATTATGAATATTGTAGATATATTGTAAAGTTTGAAAAGACCAGGCTTCTTTAAGTAAAATTTGTATACTTTCCATTTTTCCACTATCTTTTCACTGTGATGCTAAGTATAGTATCTTTATTTAAGTGAAAGAAACCTTACATATGTTGCTCGATTAGTGCTGCCAGGTTCATGACCATGGGCAATGTTGTTGCTCTTCTAAAAAGTAAAATCACCCTTTTGTGTGTAGTAAGCCGTGATGTGCAATTGGAGAGAGAGAGAGACTTGCTATGTCAAGTAGGAGGATAACTTATTGGTCCTACGCCTTTAGTAGTGCCTTTGGCAAGATATATTGAGGAGTGAAGAGTTTAGGCTAGTCAAAGAGAAGATTCAATCTGGACCATAAAGTTTTGACATTTTTAAAATTCTAAGACTGTTCCACATAAGTTGGATGTTATAGGTTTAATAAACGTAGTTGCATATTTTTGGTCCTTTTTTTTGAAGTGACACCTATTGGTGGAAATGATGATTGCAAGTCACTTTGAGGAATGTTTCAATGTAGCTTGGTCTTCGAGGCATATATAGCTTGGGAGGAGGATCCCTTAATACACATGCTTTAGAAAGGGTGAGAAAAATCTTGGTGAAAGAAAAGCTTGCAAAAATGCATGAGCCTGCACCTATACCTACAAGGGAGCGCTTTGTGCCGACACCCTACAGGGGAGCTTCGCATGCTCTGCATAGCATGCATATTAGAAAGAGTCTCTTCCACTTTTTAAAGAAATAGAACAGGTGAGAAAAAAATTGAAGGCCCATGGTCCCGTGCATTTTTTAAAGATTTTTTTTTTTGGGAGAGGGCTTTAAGTGAGATGTGAAAGAAATTCTTGAGTAGGGGTCAAGATTCAAGGAAAGAGAAGAGTTTCAATGGTCAAGATCTTGCCAAGTGGATAGTCTCTCCATTTAGGGATTTCAAAACCCCTTGCTTAAAGATTTAAAAAAAAAGAGTAGGGTGGAATAAATGTGTCCGGTAAAAATGTAATATAATAATATAATAATTACCTTTCTCCCCCCCAAAAAAAAGTGTCCCGTAAAAATCAAGGCAATAAAAAAGAGATTAATTTTTTTCTTAAAAAAAAAAGCAAGAACCTATATAGGCATGTATGCACGAAAGATGCTAATGAAACCCTAGATCAAAGGTACCTCCAACTGAAATATCTCCGTTCTTGTTTTGATGCCATGAATTCTACAGGGCAATTGCAAGATCAAGACCAAGGGTAGAAGACGCACAGAGAGAAAACAGAGATTTCGTCCCGATCGCCATGGATTCTGCCACTCCAGCAGCATCCGCGTCAGTAGCAGCCGCAGCAGGTGCAGCAAAATCCTCATCAGAGCAGAAAGCTTACAACCCTTACCCCAATTCTAGCCCTAAGCTTAACCCTACTCCTGACCCTAGCACTAAGGCCTCTCGATGGAGCGATGCACCCCCCGGTAGCAATGTTAATTCGGGCTCTGAACCCCCCCACAAGAAGGTAAGAAATGATGTATCTAGCGTTGTAAACGCAGGTGATTCCACGGCCGGCTATGGTGCCGCAGCTAGTGGCTATGGCGAAGGCCCTCCAGGTTTGGCCTACACACGATCAGCAGCAGCAACAACGGCTGCGCCGAGCTATGGAGTTTCTGGAGGGTATGGAGCACAGCAGCCAACTCCGGGCTATCAGAGTTATGGACCTCAGTATCAGGCCCTTCCTCCTGCATATGGCAGCTTTGCCCCTGGGTCTGCCAAGGGCACAGGTGCCCTCTTCTACAAAACAAAGCTTTGCACCAAATTCAAGATTGGAACTTGCACTTTTAATGAACGATGCCACTTTGCACATGGCACAGAAGATCTTAGAAAGCCTCCACCTTTCTGGGAAAGCATGGTAGGAGGAGTTTCTGCAGGTGCTGCCGCCACTGGGACACCTGGAGGAGCTTACATGGGACAGACAAGAGCTAAGACCAGGCTTTGCAGGTACTTTGCAGATGGGAACTGTCCCTATGGCGATCGTTGCAACTTCTTGCATGGCAATGAAGAGACACAGAAAACGCTGGGAGCAGGTGGACCTCATGTTGCCACTGGTATGCAAGGGCCTGCCGTTGCAACAGGTAAATTCAAGCCTCAGTCTTTGTGCAGATTGGGAGTGGATTTGTCTTTACGCATGTGGAACTTGTTCTCTCATGATGATCCTTGTGGGTGACGTAGACATGAGTAGGTTGTCATGACATGCAGTCTAGATTTATGCTGGCAGCTCCGACGCTTTCTGAGTGATAAACTAACGAAATTAAGGGGCAATGCACTTTAGTATTTAAGGTTACTTTCTGTTCTTTGTGACGTGGCCTTCCATTGACATGTGTCATAACCTATAGACATGGCAGGTGTTGAGTTCACACTGTTGTTGAGGGTTGATCCCACCTGACTCAAATTCCATTCTTTGAATTGGTAGAGGAATTAAAGCTAATGTTGACTAGAGGAATAACACGCTAAGGTAATGAACTTTTCTCCTCAGCTCCGGGGGATGTTAAAGAGAGAGAGCTATGTTCTTGTTCACTTTGCCCTTCTTGCCATGGATGAATGGAAATCCTTTAAGAGAAAGGGAATGGCAATGATGCTCATTCTTGCCAGTGCTGTGTCAAGGCCCCCGGGTAAGGCCACCACATCTCTCAAGGCTTTGCAACAAATTAGTGAGTCGGGGCAGGTCTACCGGTGGATGTTGGTCTGCAGATTGAGAATTAGGTACAGGCACATCACGTGTCTTGCCCATTTCAATTTGGGCACCTAGGCCACCATCCCATGTGGACACGGAGGCAGGAGGTGTCTGGGCCGCACAATTTTTAGTTTTACAATATCTGATGTGTGATTATGAAATCATTTCTAGTGCCTTTGGGTGGTTGTGGTATATGTACTGCATTGTAAAATATCTAGAACTTCTGCTGTTGTTTGTCTTTAATTTTTAATGGCTTCTTAGAGTTGATATTTCCTAAGCGATTCTCCTCGCCTAGGCAAGCTACTAACTGTTTGCTTTGTAACTTTATGGGTTTGGTTCAGCACATCTGCAAGGATATGGTGGAGTCTCTGCCTATTCCAATGGTGGCACTTTTTCTAGTAGCATGCAGTATCCCAATCCTAGTCAAGGGTCGGCCGCGCCTAAAGGGTTTACAGATCCAAGCATGGTGAATCCCTCCTCTCTTGCTGTTCCGTACGGGGCACTAGGCGCTCTGGGTTCTGTTGCTGCCCCAAACATAAATCCATATGCAAGTGCGCCAGCCGTGAATCCTTACTCCAGTTCTCAAGATGGTACAAATGGAGCTTCTGCAAATTACTGGAATGTTTCAGGACAAGCCACTAATCCCACTCAAGGATACATCCAGGCTAATCAAACAGTAAACGAAAGCAACCAGTCGGCATCCTGGATGCATAATTTTGGGGTAGGTGGCTATCCTAAAGGGGAGAATGAAGCTGCAATACCTCAGTATTCTCAAGAGCAGCCACAACAGCAACAAAGTGTGAGCACAACACCCTATATGCAGGGTGGTCTTCAGAACACAGAGCAGGGTGGAGCAACACATGATTATCAAGGTGCATACAGCGAAGCTACTTATCCAAACCAGCAAGCGGATTATACTACAAGATATAACTTGGCAGAAGCTTGGGGTGGAAAGATTCAGTAGTGCAGACTGGACTTCTGATGAGATGCTCTCTTGTCTTTCTTTTGTATGATTCTTGAGGTGGCTTGTTGGGTTTTGAAGAATCTGTCAAGCTGTGGGGGGAGGAGAGGCAGCAAGTTTTCCGTTCGATCACTGAACCTTCAATCTCAGCAATCAAGCTTTTTGCAGTGCTTCAAAAAGCCATGTAGTTGCAGCAGCAAGGTGTACAATGCAAGGAGACAGGAAAGCTTTATCCGTACATGTGAAGCAGCATCAATGCCTCAATTAGTGAGGGCAACACCTCATGCAGCTTAATTTAATGTATTTCAAGGTGCAGTGGCAGCCACTGTTTTAAGTAGTTAATATTTTGTCTCCACTTGCCTAGCGGTAGATAATATTTTGTCTCCGGTAGTTAATATCTCATCTCCGCTTGCTTAGTCACAGTTAATTTATCATCTTCACTAGACAGGTATGTTACTGTATTTTTTAAGTTTAAAGAAGTTGAATGGTGCTTTAGGGATAAGTGAAGTCTTTCATGTATACTTGGTAAAACAGTTTTCTTGGCTTCTCAAAGTCGGAAACAAATCTTGTTTCAGGCTCCAGTTGATATTTTGTGAGAGAGAGAGAGAGAGAGAGAGAGGGAGGGAGGTGTGATCATAATTGTGCTATCTGAACTGTACAAAGTAGTCGCCCATCCATTTGTACTGGTACTGCTGATTATATAGCTCACTGCCCCCTTCTTGACTTTAATTGGGTTTTGTTTAACCCAAGGCGGAAAGGAGGGTGGAAACTCCCTCACTAGTTCCCCTTGTGGCCCTTCCTTCTCGGAGGCCCTGGGAATCGTGCTTCGGGAGGGGAGGGGAAAGGAGGGTGGGGGGGTCTGGCACAAGCAGGGGAGTGTTGTATCATGTGGGGATGGGGAAACCATAAAAAAGGATGTGTGGTGTAGCTTGAATGCTTGCTTGTAGCTGCTTAGTCATTCTAGGGAAGGGTGGTTTGCATAGACTTAAGATGCATGGAGATTTCCACGATGACTTGTGAGCTATGAAAATTTATCTACTGAGCTGACATATCTTTATGCATGAACCTTGGGTGCTGATGATGTGAGTGAGGATGCCGTATATCAAGTAGTCTATCATGCTATATGCATGATGGAGTTGATGATTTGAAGGGTTGTGAGTAGACTGTCATGGACTCAAGATCTCACTTCGGTTTTTGTTCAGTTTGGGAAGTATCCTGAACTATCCATTGTCAAGGCAAGAACATGGGCGCAGCAGGGCAGATGGAGGTGTTATGGTGACTGTGCTCTTTGTTGTTCACATATTTAACCAAATACATACGCTGTGAGATTGTTTCTTGAGTAGAAATCGCCCAAGTAATTTGGTGAGAGTGATTGGGTGCTGGTTCCATTCTTGGCAGCCTGCAGGTGGAGCGTATGCCTGTCAAGCTGCTTGGCCACACTGGATGCAGGACTGCCTCTCCACCTCTGCCAGCCAGGAAACATGTGGGTTCCCACATAAGCCCCTGTGGGCATACGAGCTTGTGAACTAGCTACTAGCACATTTGTCATCCTTGCATTTGCAAGCTCTGTCGGTGAACCCACCCTTAGTCTTAACTTGCTAGAGAGGTGAAGTCCTGATTGTGTTTTATTTTGGTTGTTTTTTCCCTCACTCCTTCCACTTTCTGGCCCTCGAATGTGAAATTATTATTATTTAACTTGTGAAAACTTGTGTGGATCTTGACTTTTGCCTTGCCAAGGTTAATATGCAAGTCTTGCTCATCTCAGCTAAAGTGGAGCCCTTTCTTTGTTAATACACACATTAGTGTTTGCCAGCCCTTGCTTATCTCAGCTAAAGTGGAGCCCTTTCTTTGTCAATAAAAATTGCCAACTTTATAGAGAGAGCCTGGCTTAATCTGAGTTGTGTTTTACAGTGATTTGCTGTAATTGTGGCCCAAATGACCTCATATTCCTGCCCTCTTAATCGAGCAGTCAATCATTTGGGGGTTGGGGGCAGAGACAAGACAGAGACAGAGACAGAGACAGAGACAGCGAGCAGGAGAGATAATTCCAGCATCTTATGAGGCCTATTAGACTGTGCTAACATGACTCAATTTACCCAGCTTTTACTTACCACAGTATGGGATGTGCCCTATAGAGCCTGTTTCTTTCATTACTAGGTGGGAGTTTTATTGCCTACTGCATCTACACTCCCAATGATCAATCGTGTTTTTGCTCTTTTTATGTGGATATCCACTTAGTCTACTGGAGTAATCTTAGCACATTTGATCAAGAGCTTGACATGATTCAACCTGCACTGACAATACTTTTTGTCTCCTTGTTATGATTTGTTATAACCTCTCAAAAGTGTGCAAAATTATCAAGTACCAATGTCAGCCAAATCTTCTTGGCTCTGAATACAATTTTCCTACTAATCAGGCTTTTCCAAAACGTAACATGTATGCTTACACAAGCTATACATTTTTTATTCATGGTCTTTCTAAGAAAATGTACTACTTTCTAGTTCAAATTTGGACATTTTTCTAATACTTTCACCAAGCTAAAAATTAGTTCTTCAATTTGTAAGATTCTTTGAGTGACCGACCCACAGGGTACCCCTTGTAGCTGTAGCGCAGTGCTGGTTATTAAAAATGTGGTGTGCATGGTGATATCATAGAAGCCCTTAAGTTTACTGAAAGGTTATAATTTGTAAAATAAATAAGGAATCAAGTGAGAGCATTTGTGTTCTGGACAATCATAATGGTAGCTATTGTGGATATGGCAATTATATCTCATGCACACTCGTAATGGGTTGTGTTACCCGTTAGGTTATGCTTACATTCAGTGGGTCTTGAATTTGTCAATCTTGTGTCTCTTACATTGTATAGACTTTATCTACAAATTTTTGTGAGTTTATCAAGATGCAGTTCAAATAAAAGGTTTCTTACTCACATACCTAGCATAGTACAAGTATTGTTTTGATATTTATGTCTCCAACTATGGATGTGAATAATGCTATCATCACATAATCGAAGCTTATTTTAGATCGATTAATTGCACGTATTGATATTATTTATCAAAGAAATATCACCTTATATTGACGAATAAGTTTTATATGGGGAGTGACGTTTATCTCACCTAAATAGATAGCTTATACACATGCAACAGGTAACATGATAATTCTCTCGAGCATCTAGCATCTAAAAAACTTAAAGAAAATAGATAGAAGCCACGAGTATGGTCTACCATGCTAGTCACCTCTTGTTTCATGATCATTTTATGTTAGATTTTTGTGGTAGCTATAACATATGCTGCATAGAACTTCATTAAGGCACCTCAACCTTAATAGCATTTTCTTTAATATACCCTTGTGACTTGGTGTCATGCATCTCATGTGCATCATTTGATAATCAAAACCAAAGGTCAAAACTTACAAAAGGCAACTACTATGCCACAGCTAATTTGGCCTTCATTAAGATCCCAACCCCTGTGATCTATCCTACATTGGTGAGCATCTAGAAATTGGTCGAGCATCTACATTAAGACCCCAAACCCTGTACCACACCTAGGGTTTCTTTAGAGTAAGAGATGTAGTTAGCCTCGAAATGAATCTTACCTGGTTTGTGGATAGTTTTGAAATCAAATTCTTAGAAGAGCGCGGTGAGATGTAGTAGGGGCAATGCACTAGGTAACTTCTTTCATCTCTTTGATGGGAGGTGCTATTTCCTTCCCATCATGTAAAACTCTCCATCATGTACCTTTGAAATGTGGCTAGGGCGGCATTACATATCCTAAAAGGCATTACATTATGCATAAGGCATGAAAGCAGTCTCTTTGGTCTATCTTCCCATGACATTATACTCGATTGATTATATCCACTATAACCATCCATGACATGTATGATCTATCTTCCCATGAAATTATACTCGATTGATTATATCCGCTATAACCATCCATGAAATTATACATTTTATGCTGTGCAAATTTATCTAGCATGGTATCAATGAAAGGCATGAAATTAGTCTTTGGTCTATCTTTTGATGATATACTCCATTGATTATATGCATTATAACCATCCATAAAACTGTACCTTTCATGCCCTACAACTTAATCTAGCATGGCATCAATGAATGGCAATAGAAAGTATCTTTAATGGTATGAGCATTTGGCTTACAACCCTTAGCTTGAGCATTTAGCTTCTTACGGCGGTAATAATCCACACAGATTCTTAGCTTGAGCATTTAGGATTAATCCTATCCTAATGCACCATGCCACATGTGGCTTCTAAGATCTTCTCATACATAATGGATTGAATTTAGAATATATAACCCATCCCATAGATCTACATATCTTATACACATGAATGAAAAGAAACATAGATGTTGGCATGGAAACACAACCAAGAGATGCCAACTAAGATGAGCAACAAGATTAGGATATTGATGATGAAGCTGTTACTTAATCTGGAACAAGGCCCCCTCAAGCTTTGTAGATACTCTTGGTAGAGCTACATCCTATGTTATCATTGGAGCATGAAACACAAGTATGCACTCCTTTCATCCTTCTTCATCTTGTAAAGTAATGATCTCTGTCTAATTCCTTCCAACAACCACATCTGTGTGGCACCAAAGATCATAACTCATGTGTTACTTTATATCCTTATTGCTCTACATTTGGTTGCATGAAGAGCCACCACTCCCCTATGCAACATGTTGACTTAATGTCTTTTAGCTTAATTTTCTATCAATCCTATCCTAATGCACCATGCTACATGTGCGGCTTCTAAGATCTTTTGATACATAATGGATTGAATTTAGAATATATAACCCATACCATAGATCTACATATGAATGAAAAGAAACATAGATGTTGTCATGGAAACACAACCAAGATATGCCATTAAATACCAACTAAGATGAGCAACAAGATTAGGATATTAGTGATGTCTCTCTCCATGTCTCTCCTTGTTTTATATCTCTCCACGATGTGTCTCTATGTCTCTGCCTCATCTCTCCCCACGATGTCTCTCAACACAGTGAGGTGTGCAGCCATTTCGGCCAAAGAGGAGAGCTAGGCGAGACGAGAGGGAAAAAAATACCATTTATCTATTTTTTTCTATTCGATGTCTCCCCCTTTGCTAGTTTGCGAGTGATGACCCACATTAGGGGAGAGGGTGGTGCTAGGTTCTAAGGGTCTACACCTTAGTAAAACCTTACTAAAAAAATAAATAGGATAGCATCACAAATAGGGGATTGCAATGAGTTAAAAATAGAATTCAATTAATTAATGAATTATATTTGATCAATGTAGCATTTTGTCTAAGGTTTGAAAGGCTTAAACCTTACATCATGGGTTTAGTTTTAAGATTTCATCTTTGCTTTTTTGAATAGTTTGCTAGCATTAACCAGCTAAGCACAAAACGCATCCCCTCTTTGATCAGCGTCGCTCTCCCTTTCCAGTTAGGCTTGCTACGATGTCATCATGTTGGAGACAACATGTCACATTTAGTCCTCTCACACTTGCCTTGATGAATGGCCAACAAGCCAACCTTGTTATATCTCACGATTGTACTCGCGCATAGTCTCATACTCAGCACAATGATGTCATGGGGGGGGGCAGAGTAAATACATAGCCAAACCATCACATAAGGCACATCTCACAGCCTCCCTCATAAACTAGCAGCATCATCCATCCTATAGAAATCTCAATTAATTTGATAGAATTTTTTCATATAGTTTAATACTCAACAAATCCAAAATAGAAATTTGATTTTGGGCTTTATCTCTCTTCATTTGGTGTTTATCGCCCTCTCTATCTTTTCCCTAGGTTTCGGGAAAAGATAGGCCTGACTTATCTTAGAACTTGTTCAACTTTAGGAAAAACCTTTTCAAAATTATGGGAGAAGGAAAGAACCCTCTTCAAAAATTTTAAGGTTTAGTATTGTGGAGAAAATATAAAGAAAATGGCTTAATTTCCTCTTCAACCATGGGCAAAAAGGATTCATGTAAGGTTCAGTAAAAAAAGTTTCCCTAGTGGCCTCTGTGTGTGTGTGTGTGTGGATGTAGTCTTGGTCTAGGTTAAAGTGAGGCGATACGACACTCACTAGCAGGGGCCTAAGGGAGAAGTTAGTTCAAGAGCTTACAAAATTACCAACATTGCTCCAAGCTGGCTTGGGAGAGCTCAGATGAAAGCATTGCTACAAGTAGCGCCCTGTGGGGTCTCAGATAAAAGACCTGCTTCCAGAGTTGCTAAAGGTAGGCTATGGGTCAAGAGCAGGTGGTGCAGTGAGGGTACAATACGTCTGCCTATCTTTGCATGTGAAGTTGGGGAGATAGATGTTCGAGGAGTTAATGTATGAGTCATAGGAAAACGTTTCGTCAATGGCATAGGGGAGACACATGTTTGGAGAGAGGTGTGTTGGAGCACGTCGTTTTGTCAATGGTATAGGGGAGACACATTTGGGGAGAGGTGAGTTGGACTCGCAAGGATCAAATTTGAAGCCTTTGTAGCCCTTTTGAGGATCATTTTCCCTTCATGTAAGGATGGAAAATAAATTAACCTTTCAAAAAAATGTAATTTCCCGTAAAGCCTTTTGTAGCTTAAAACACACTCTATATTTAAAATCATCAATGAAGGGTGATCATTATTGGATTTGACTTCACAAACTAATTTTCAAAAGTTGGTAAAAAATAATATTTCATTAGTTATCGCTTTTAGCTTATTACTAATTAGCATAGAAAATTGAAATTTACAAATTAAAGTCATCAATGAAATAGATACGTAAGTGACCCACGTGTTGCTGGCATGAAGTTTTTTCATCTATGAATTTGTATGTGTGTGTAAGCATGCGTGAGTGATTGTGTATGCATGTATGTGTGTATGTGTGTTTGTATACGTCTGTGTGTATTTGTGTGCACGTGTGTGTACGTGTGTGCATGTGTGATACTCTCACATAGATACATATCTGTGTGTTTATCTCTTACATGCATTCTCTCCATGTCTCTATCATGTGTATAGACACAACCCTCTCTCACACACATACACATGCATATGCACTCTCTCTCTTCTCACACCCATCTCACATACACACTCTCACACACACATAGAAACTCTCTCTCTCTCTCTCTCTCTCTCTCACACATACACACACACACACACACCCACCCACCCTCCATGCGCACGTGTGTGATTGTGTGTACGCATACATATGTGTGTGTGAATGTGTTTTTTATATAATAGTATTAACATAATATTATTGTAAATTTACTATATGTATATTGATTTATATATCATATTATTATATATTTACTCTATATATTTAATAGATTAGAATAGGTTTAATTATTTATTTAGTTCATATCCTTACTTATTATATAATTATATATTATTATGATATTTATTTATATTTTATATATATTTTATTTATCTTTATATCTTTATATTATTTTATTTATTTAAATTTTCTTCTCTCAACATACCTCTACACTCTCTCTCTCTCTCTCTCTCTCTCTCTCTCTCTCGCGCGCCTGCCATTCACCCCTATACTTGCATCTTCTTCTGCATGCACATTTCCCTCTTGCCAGCCCCCATTCACCTCTCCCCCCTCCTCTCTGTCTCTCAGTGTGTGAAGTGAATGCATGCTTTGAGAAGCAGCAATAGAAACTCGCCACAACATAGGCCTTAGCAAACAAGCAAGTAGCAAAACAGGTTCCTCTCTCTCTCTCTCTCTCTCTCTCTCTCTCTCTCTCTCTCTCTCTCTCCATTTTCTGAAAAGGAGCACACAAGGGAAGGCAACGAACATGTGAAGGCAGGTGCAGGCAGAGCACAGTTTGTGTAGCGCATAGGTGAAGGCAGTGTTGTTTGAAGGCAGACATCATTCATGCACGGGCAGTCGTGGGGTAGCAGGTGGGTGAAAGGTTCAACTGTGCTTAGCAGCAGAGTTCATGAGAAGCATTGCACAGCAGGTTGTTTGGCCCTGGCAGCATAGAAATTTTATGCACATGAGCAAATGCCAAGTGCAGAGTGCATGGTGGACAAGTGTATGCAAAGTGTGTAGCTATTGGTGGTTGGAAGTGTTGTGTGCGCAGGTACAAAGTGTGCAGGTGTGAAAAACTGAAAGCTGAAAGTGTGTAGGTTCAACCCGTGAGCTTTTATGTATACATAGTGTGGGTTTTGGTCCTGAGAGCAAACTATTGCAGCATTTTAGAGGTTCTATTCTAGTGATTCCTCATGATCCATTGTCCAAATTTTTGACCATTCATCCTCTGGTTTATTATTGAAGATTCATAGGCAGTTGTGCTGCTAGAATAAATTGGCATTTCATTCTCATCATAAACAAGCACACTTTGACATAAGTCATAGAAGTTTTGAGGGTTGATAAGGATCATGGGGAGATGTCCGAGTCATAGTACTTCAGCCAAATAGATTCCTGGCAATTAAAAACTTTCAGATTTTCAGGATCAAGTATCAATAGCGAGTTTGGTCTCAATGGGGAGATTAATAGGAGGCTCTTTTAAATTTTCTCTCTTAAAAAAAAACAATACAGCTGAGAGTTAAATACAAACTTCTACTAGTACTTTTACAAGACAAAATGATTTTAGATCCTCTAATATAGTTGAGTCTATTTCTATTTAATACTCTAATTGCTACTAGTGACTGAATTTAGCGGCCTATAAAGTTTAACTAATATTATTCACTATGGGATTCAATTTTGTTGGTAATTGGTCAACTAATATAACTCTAAACATGGTCTCATACTAATGGGTCAATATTAACAATTTTTGGACCCAACAATTTATTGAAAGTTTTCCAAAAATTCTCTAAATTTGCAAAAATGTATACTATACCTATAATCTTTTAAGATTTTTTATTTTTTTCTATATTTATGTGGGATTTTAGGTATTTTTGGTTTATTTTTGACCTTTTTATGCTTAAAATAGGCCAAAAATTAAGTTTTGGGCCACCCCAAAAATTATTGAAAAATCACCAAAATTGATAATAATTTTGAGATGGCTAGTTGAACCTTAGAAACACTCACAAAAAATTCCAACAATCAATTTAGCCAAGAAAATCCCCAAAAATTAAAATTTAATTCCTTTTAACCTTTTTAAGTTTAATAAGCTTAATCTTTTTAAGCAGAATAGCTTAACCTTTTAAACTTTAAAGCTTTTCTTTCTTCAAATTGGTGCAAATTAGTTTCTAGCAGATTGGTGAAGTGGAGAGGATGATCTTGATGATGATTTTGATGAAGTTTGAGTGGTTTCAAAGCCTTCAATGTTTGCTAATTTCATCCCTATGCTCCAATGAGGATTAAGGGATTGAAAAGTGGTTTTAAGATTTTGGGTGGTTTTGAGTAGACCACTTATGGTTTTCCACCCATTTTTGACCTTTGGACATGGGTAAAATTACCCATGCTTCTCAAACCTTTGATTTTGCCTTAATTCTTAAACCTATGTGAAGACTTTGTGACCCTTTTTCATTATCTAAGAGTCCACAACCCTTGAGAAAGATGTTGTTGTACTCTTTCCAGATGGGTTTGCAGGATTTTTTAAAAGCTTCTACAAAAAAAACCTTTTATGAATTTATTCAACCAACCAACATTTGACAGAAACCTTATCTCGTGTTTGTAATTAATTAAAAAAACCTTTGATTTTATTTCTCCAAGTCATCCTCTCTTCTTCTTTCTTTCCCTTGCCAAAGCTCTAGTGCCATTAAAATAGGATCTTATCTCTAAGTAATTATGTGAGCTTGAAATTCAAATAAACAAGGGTTGTACACCCTAAATCAACACACCATAGTATAACATAAGAAGAAGAAAATACTCAACAACACAAGAACAAAAGAATTGGGTGCAATCTCCCTCTCCAAACATGTGTGGTTCCTTCTCCCACTCGTGAGATTATGTTATATTCATATTTTTGGCCCTTGGAGCCATAAATAGCACTTAAAAATATCATGATTAACACATGATCTTCATCTTTACAACACCACTCTGTCCACCATCTGTGTGGCACCTCAATCGATACCCTTGCATAGTGCGACACTTCAATCTTTGTACCCTCACACATCTCACTACCAATACTCATTAAATCAATTAAATTCACATCAATTAATACTAACATTGTTATGACAAATAGGCAACCATAATATCGACTCGTACCATGGCACACACAGGCATCCTCGATATAAAGGAAGAAATATAATGCCCAATAACACAAGAGTGACTCTCATAATACTCATGCACTATGCCTGACTGCTCAAACGCATGAGCTATATCCAAACAAACACTGCAAGGTATGCTATGAGAGCTAGCAGTAGTGGTCGAACCATAGATATCCCCACATGAGAAAACTATAGAGGAATAGCCCAACACATCTAACACAAGAACCGCTCTCGCAGTGGAGTTTGCATGGGCCTCCATAGCTTCTACAACTCATTGTTGGCAACATCTACAGGCCATTGTCCCATTGATTTCCACATATTCCACCAAGGAAATCCCCCTCTTTGGCTAAATTTGTATGTTTTAACATTCTTGATTTATTTGCAGTTTTATAAGGGGAAAAGTCTTTAGCTGCTTGTGGTCTACTATTGCCAAGGTGAATGCTCTTGACACCATGGTCTCTAGAATAGTATACTTATGAGCATTGCTGAGCTTGAAATGTTGTGTGAACGTTTCCAAGGCTCTCCACATTTTTTAGTGCTAGAGCTCATTAAATGTGGGAACATATTGATGATATCCTTTGGGATTCTTCTCTCCATAAATGTCTTGAGGGTCTACGAATGTCAGTTTATCAAAATTGAGTCAGTTTAGCGCATTAGATGAGAGAGTACAGAGACAATTTAGGTCAATTGAACATCAGATGATGTCAACAAAAATTTTAAAAGGCTTGGATTGGCTTGTCTGGGTTTGAGGGAAGTGTTTTTGTATCAGGTTTGTCAATAGCAAGAAATCAGCAGTCAGGTCAGATGAGTGATCCAAAATTAGCTGTGTGTCAGCTATGTCAGTTGAGTGTCCATAGTGATGGATTCTTGTGAGGTCCGAATATCTTGAGGATCTAGGAGTGTCAGCTGAGCCAGTTTAGTTATCTTTGAGAGGACAGTCAGATTGGAGTCAACTGTCAGTTATACTTGTGTCAGCACAGGGTCAGCCAAGTGTCCAAAAAGCTTCAAATAAAAAAATATTTCCTTATGATTTATTCAAATATTTTTTATTGGGTTGAGAGGAAGTGGTGGTTGATTGGGTATGATAATCAAGGTCAATCTGAATCAGTCGGTCGTCAGAGACGGTTAGATGAAAGTGTTCCATACTTAGCTGAGTATAAGCTACTATCATTTTGAGGGTTGTTAAGGTGAGTCTTTGTGTGGGCTATAGTGTCTAGGTGTTTGTCCCTTGGAGGATACAAATGTTGAAAGATTTGAGTCAGTTAGTCAGTTTAGCCAGAGGATTCAGTGAGCTATCACAGCAGCAGCTGATGGTCAGATGGTGTGATTTATGTGTCTATTTGGTTGGATCTATCTAGGATCTTGAGTGTTTGAGTGTTTGCATGAGTTAGAGGACATAGGGTGAAGAAGTTGGAGTCAGCTGGATCAGTTGAATCAGCTGTGTCATCTGTGTCAGATTCAGTCAACATTTAGTCAAGTGGGAGTTAGTAGAAGGTTAGCAAAGAGTTGCTGAGTGGTTCAGCAGGGGTCTGAGGCAACGTACTTGACCTTTTTGGATGCTAGAGGAAAGTGTGTATGGTTGGAAGAAAAAATGTGACAGTGGTCAGCAATAGGGAACTGAATTAGGTTACAGTCAGATATTGCAGTCAGCAACAATAGGGAACTGAATTAGGTTACAGTCAGCAGGTGTCAGCTGGGGTTGCTTTAGGTGGTCAGAAGGGTGTCAAATAGAAGTCAGCCATGGTGTGTAGGTTGAGTCAATTGGGAAAGCGTTTGTATTTTGTTTTGATGAAATTTGTTGTGAGAAATCAATTGTGGATGAAGCTTTGAGATCTGAGGAGTCATCTCAGAGTTAGATATGAAGGTAAATGGTAGTTTACAAGTCAGCTGGAGCCAGTAGTGCATCAGGGGAAGTCATCTAGAAGGGTAAGAGGGTAGACATAGTCCGATTGGGTTGAGAGGAAGTGGTGGTTGATTGGGTCTGATAGTTAGGGTTAGTCTGAATCAACCAGAAAGCTGGATTAAAGTGTTCCATTGGTGGTTGATTGGGTTTGACAATTAGGGCCAGTCTGAATCAGTCAAACATCGAAATTTAAGTGTTCCAGAGTCAGTTGAGTGTAAGCTGCTATCAATTTGAGGGTTTTAAGGTAAGTCTTTGTGTGGGGGGCTAGAGTGTCTAGGTGTTTGTCCCTTGGAGGATACATATGTTAAAGGATATGAGTCAATTAGTCAGTGTTCAGCTAGAGGATTTAGCCACTTGTCAGAGGACAGAAGGGTGAAGAAGTTGGAGTCTGCTAGATTAGCTTAATCAACTGTGTCAGATTCAGTTAGCAAGTGGGAGTCAGTAGAAGGTCAGCAGAGAGTTCCTGAGTGGTTTAGCAAGGGTTTGAGGCAAGGTACTTGAGCTTTTTGGATGCTAGAAGAAAGTATGTAGGGTTGCAGGATAAAATTTGATAGTGGTCACAACAATAGGGAACTGAATTAGGTTATAGTCAGATTGCAGTTAGCTGCAGTTGATTCAGATTAGAAGGGTGTCAAATAGAAGTCAGCTGCGCGGTAGAATTCAGCTATGGTGTGTAGGTTGAGTATCACGACTGTACGAGGTCAGACCTAGGAGGACTTGTGGATGTTGGTTGGTCTAATTTCATGTAGGTTCTCCTTCTATGTATGTATTTTATAAAATATAGCATGTATATATGTATGGGGATATATATTTGTATACATGTGTGTGTGCATATTTTTATTTACATTTATAAGTATGCATATGTGTGTGTGTACATGTGTGTAATATATCTATCCATACTATGTATTGTGTGAAAGTTTTGGGGAGGAGCGGGGACACGTCCAGTGTTGGGGTAGGGAAAAGAGAGAAGGGGGTATGATGGAGGTGGGAAGGAGCCACGTGTTGGGGCAGAGGAGAGAGATAGGAAGGGGGGAAGAAGTAGAGACCAGAGAGAGAGAGAGAGAGAGAGAGAGAGAGAGAGAGAGAGAGAGAGAGAGAGAGAGAGAGGAGTGTAGGGAAAGATAATTAAGATGAATAATATAATATGAAAATATAAAGATATATAATTGATAAGCATAAAATATATATAGAATACAAATAAATGTAATAACAATATAGAAATGTATAATAAGTAAGGATATTAAAAAAATAAATATATAAAATCTACACTAATATATTATAATATAATTATATATATAATAATATATAAATATAAATAAGAAATTAAAGATATATATGCATATACATAGTAAATATATAATAATGTATCATAAATATGATAATCTATATAATATTTAATTAGCACATAAAAAATACATATAATAAGAAAATTAAAAAAAGTAAAAAGTAAATATAATAATAATATATAAAACAATATACATATAATAAATTTATATTATTATTATACTAATACTATTATATATAAACACATTCACACACATATACGTATACGCCATACACAGTCACACACATGTGTAGAGGGGATGTGTGTGAGAGAGAGAGAGAGAGAGAGAGAGAGAGAGAGAGAGAGAGAGAGTGTATGCGAGATGGGTATGATAAGAGAGAGAGTGCACGTGCATATGTATGTGTGTGAGAGCGGGTTGTGTCTGTGCATGTGACAGAGAACATGGAGAGAATACATGTAAGAGAGTCACACATAGACATATGCATATACACGTACACATGCATGCATCAATGTGTGGGTCAACTACTTGTCTATTTCATTGATGACTTTAATTTCTCAATTTCAAAATTCTATGCTAAATAGCTATAAGTATTGAAATACTTTTTTAACAAGCTTTGGAAAAGTAGTTTTTGAACCCCGAACGTTTGTGATTGACAAAACGTGCTCCAACTCACCACGCCATTGACAAAACGTTCCCTACGTCAAGGGCGGGCGGTGCAGTGAGAGGACTGCAGCCAGAGAGAGAGAGAGAGAGAGAGAGAGAGAAGACAGAGAGGATGAGGTGAGGGAAGGAAAAGATGCAGCCTCGGATGGAAAGATAAGAGTATTCATTAACTATATGAAAACTTTCTTCTCTCTAACTCTTTCAAATGCCTCATCAAATTAATTGACACTTTTTGTTTGGTGTAATTAATTAGAGTCCCGCTCGACTCTAATACATTTTGCATTCACAACTTCTTTCCTAAGGTTCTAGGATACACAAATAGACGAATTTCCAAAATACTGAAATAAATAAAATTGGAAAATACCCGAACAATAATCAAAGCAAATCTAAGACTTGTTATTGAAAATAAACAAACATCCCAAAGACAAGCCACTGTAATCAAAAGACTTCAATTTCGAAATACACAAGGATTTATACAGGCGTCAAACCAAGAGACGAGAGGACAAGTGTGTACAATGGACAAAACCCACAAGACACAAATGGAGTCAAAGCGAATAAGCTAACACCAAACTTAGGCAAAGCTAAAGAAAACATGCTTCTTCCTCATTAAGGCCTATGAATTTACAAACTTCAGGTGATAGTGGTACGAAATCATCTCCATTGATGATTGCTTTTTTGAATTTATGAGTTCTTTCCCAAATAAAAAGATATGATGTACTGTAGTCTTGTTGTGCGTACATTTCCTCATCCGATCGTCAATGACAATAGGATTGGCATGACTCCCTAGCTCTGCAGTATGGTTATCAAGGACATTTTCATGATTGCATGGTCTATCACCGTCTTCACTTCTGTCATCTTCATCTTCTTGTCTATTGGATTGAAGTAGTGGGAGTAGCTGCGAAGAAGATTTCTTCTATGTCTATGCATTGGGTGAGGTGAGGAAGCTTCATAACTTTTTAGATTGCAGAAGATCTTCTCCTACTCATGCCAGTTCTAGTCTTTGGAATTATCCATGATGCCACGGGGTAATATTTTCCTGTGAGGACCATTTTCAAGAGCGTGCTCTAGGGTGAAGCACCAAGCTTGTTAGCTATATAATTATCCATGAATACATAAGCCCTCTCAAATAAATTAACTGGTGACAAGCATACTTTATTTTTCAAATCACCTTGTCTATAAAGTGCATAGAGTTGACGTCCTCTTGTTATCTCCTCAGTGGAGATGTTATGTGAGAAGAACTTAAAATACAACTTATGCAAGTCTTTCATGCAGTACCCTGATGATGCTATAGGATGACTGATGCTGCTAGTTTATGAGAGAGGGTGTGAGATGTGCCTTATGTGATGGTTTGGCTATGTATTTACTCTGCCATGACATGATTGTGTTGAGGGTGAGACTATGTGTGGGTATAGTTGTGAGCTTTAACAAGGTTGATCAAGGCAGTCGTGTGAGAGGACTAAATGTGACATGTTGTTGAAAGCGAATTCCTCCAACATGATGACTTCAGAACAAGCCTGACTAGAAAGAGGAAGTGACACTGATTAGAGAGGGGACATGATGTGTGTGTAGAGAGGCGACGCAATGTGTGCATAGCTAGTTGATGGGAACAAACCGTTCGAAAAAGCAAAGATGAAATCTTAAAACTAAAACCATAAAGTAAGGTTTAAGCCTTTCAAACCCTAGACGAAACGCTACACCAACCAAAAATATAAGACTCATAAAGTAATTGAATTGCATTTTTAACTCATTGTACTCGCTTATTTGAGCACTAAGTGCAAAGAAAAGGATTATTGAGCGCTAAGCGCAGAGAGAGAAAAGGATTGATTGGCCTTAATTTGGCTCCCTAACATTTCTACGCTCGAGCGAGAGAGAGGGGGGGGAGGTGAGTCACGCAACGTGGCAGGCTGGCAGTGGACAGTGAAGGACAGCGACTCAAAAGTCATGGGTTCGGTGTAGGACGAGACACTTGTCAAAATTTTGAAGGGGCAGGTCACAAACAAAAAATCTATATGGAGTACAGTAGTTGCTAATGCCCGCTTTTTATACAGCACGTGCGCAACCACCATGGAAGACGATCGAACGAAGCTCCAGGAAGCCATCGTCTTCTATCCGAGGGATCCTTATTATCATCAGTGCATGTGCTTTGTAATCCCTTGAGTAGTTGCAGATAATTAGTAGTAGCTCGTTTCGTTTACCTGCTAATGATGCTTAGGCCTGATGGGCTTATGCTTTGCCTTGTGCTCCTGTTAGGCTCCCTCGCTCTGCAGTCACGTTTGATCTCAGCCCAGACTGGCTCTTCTTCTTCTTCTTCTGTTGCTTTGAGCGGCAGGAAGGCGCTGGTTGACAAGTGTCCATGTGGAGAGATCTACACCGTTCGTGAAGGGGAGACCCTGCAGACGGTGAGCGCCAAGTGTAATGCCCCCCTCATCCTGGTGGACAACCCCCATGTGCAAGACGAAGGCGACGTTTTCCCTGGCTCCTTTCTCAGGATCAGAATCCAGATGCGTGGTTTAGCAGTCAGATGTGATGTCTCTCCCAATAGCTTGGCCCCCACCGCCACCCACAAAATAAGGCCAGCGGCCTCGTTAATTAAGAAAGTTGAGTTTTACAATCAACCGGTCTTCGTTTCACAACGTGGGATCAGTGTTCTTCCGAGATTACTAATGCCCATCCTTAGGGAGTCTCTCAATTCATCATTTAATGCACCGTCTTTTTTGAATCTGGACAGTTAAGTCGGCGATGGCATCGAGAGGAAACGTTGGCAACCCTGGCGGAAACCCAGGGGGAAATGATGAAGAGGGACTTTGTCAACCCGTACTCATTCTACACATTGCAGACAAACACATTCAGATGCTTAGGGTCTTTACAGACCGGAGGCCTCCCCGGCCCCAGCCTTCTTCTACAGGGGCAATGTGCCATGCAGCAAACACCCACCTTTCCGTGGGGTGGACAAAGCTGGGCAGCCAAGACCCCTGCCCACATGGGCAGACTCTTTCCCTTTGCAGCCTTTAATGAAAAGGTAGATGGTGGGACTTGAACCCAACATCTCACAACACGTAGCCATCCATTCTAACCAATGGGCTATGGCAAGCACATCTAGTGTGTAAAGCTCTCATGCCCACCAAAAGCAAAAAAGTTTAGCTTGGTGGGTGCACGCTTTGGTTTGTAAAGGCCCTTAGGCAGTTCACCACAGCCAAAAGCATCATGGGGGACACCCTAAAATCTCAATATGGACATACTGACTACCCCCTCAAGTAAAACTATTAAAGAAGTTAGTTAATTTGAAGATGACACATTCTCAACTTCCAAATGCCTGTGGCATTGGATAATGCTACCATTGCCAAGCTTATAATCCCTCTTGAATTGCAAGTTGTGCTTCTACTTCCATCCCTACCCTCTACATGGAACCCTTCTACTTGCGTCCTTTCCCTCTACATGGAGGCCCTTCATAACCACTCAAACAAGTGTGGTAAATCGAATAGTAACACAATTAGTGGGCCAGATAAAGTAGGAGGAAGTTATGATAGGAAACAGTAACAGCTCTGCAAAATCTCCTAATGCAGCAATGGTCACAAGCATGACTAAGAGGATTTTAGAAAGTTCCAAGGTTGACCAACTAGGGAGAACTCAAACAATTATAATCCTAAGTAGGGGGTTAATATAATCCAAGCAAGCCCAGTTATTATCAAGGACCTGTCATTACTACAACTGACCTGGCTATATTGAAAAAGATTGCATAACCAAAAGGAGAGAGCAAGGAAGATTTCAAAGGAGACCAAAAGCAGAAGCTTGTAGTACCCGCATGCAATCTTAATCAAATGAATATATGAACATAGTAGAGAGTTCCCTTACATTTATTTGCAACCTCTATGAATGATAAAATAGATCATGGTGAATGTTTGGTATTTTTATATGGGGACACATGAACATAGTAGAGAAAGTTCCTTTACGTTTATTTTCCATCTCTATGAGGGATAAAACAAATCATAGTGAATGTTTGGTATTTTTATATAGGGCCACACATCATACGACTTTTGATAAAAGGAGCGGTTGTGCAAGATGAGGGTGAACAATTTTTGGTAGTTTTTTAAAAAGTGCTACACCCCTCGGGTGACAATTTCAAGTGGACACCCTACCTTGATTGAGGTTCCCATGTCCATCAAACACATACCTTGATCAAGGTATATATCCCATGTCAATGCCAACCCAAACCTCAAACGAGGTCATTGGACACGTTGACAAGCTCGATGATGCATCGTGGTCATCACAATAGATAGCCCAAATTGCATCTTAGACTTAGATCAAGGTCCATGATGCATCATGGCCATGGGGAAGAATGGTCTAGATTGCATCTACGACCTCGTCGAGGTCGCACATGAAATCTAGACCGGCCATGAAAGGAGGCATTTGAGATATTGGCTATCTTTCGTGTGTCCCAATGGTCGAGATTGCCTCCAAGACCTCGATCGAGGTTTTTGCTACATCCTCCATCTCCTTGGATGGCCAAGATTTAATCATGTACCTCGATCAAGGTCGTAGTGAAAATCTTGGCCATCCACCATGTCAAGGGACCAACTCGATTGAGCTATAAAAACCCCCAAACTCTCCCACTTTCAATATCTTACTGACGATGAGCGTACTCTTCACTCGAGCTAAAGGAGGTAGACATTTTAGTTCCTAATCTTTATTTTAATTATAATTAGTTTTTTAATTAATAATTCTAAAGGCTTATGTGTAAAAATTTAAAAATATTAATAATTTTGGTTAACCAAACCTTAGTATAAGAAAATTTCAATTAACATTCTAAACCTTAGAATATCACCATTAACGAGATCTTATTATAAACATTTTTTAATTAATAGTGAGAACTTCAAACCTTAGGATATCACCATTTGCAATTTGTAATATATTTTCCAAGACCTTGACCTTAAGACATGACTAAAACCTTAGGACCTTACTCGAACCTTAGAACCTTAGGACATGACTAATGTTTCTTGTCCCCTTACGACATGACTAATCTTTCTTGTCCCCTTAGGAAGGGTCTATACACTACTCTCTTTAATGATAAATACCATTAACTATTTATTAAATTAAGTATTATGTGTATTTTCCTTTCTTTTATGATGTAATAAAAATAAGTTATCTTATAGATTATTTTAATTGAGTATCCTCTTTTGTGTGTTACATGTGTAGTACTTGTCTTACTTTTTGCCCATCACCCACTAGATTATCCACATGGCTTCACACATAGGAGTCTAGTGCTAGTGCAGGAGATAGGCAGGAGCCTAGTGGTAGTGGTGGAGATAGATTGTTTGAGTCATTGGGAGGGAGTTGACAACTATTAGGAGGTCAAGTAGGGACTCTACCACCATGATGCTCATTGTTACCAGTCTAGAGTCCATGCTTGCATCACTTCGTAGTAGCCTTGATAGATTTTGAGATGTAAATAAGTGGCTAGAGAGACAACATAGAGATAGTATCTTGCATGGCATGACATAATGACATATGTCTAGTATCCCTAGGATTTAAGAGGGAATGCTAGATGTTTTTGGGTATATTGGTGGAGTTTGGTCTATTAACATCCCTCCACATATTTAGGTGTACACATTGTGGCATGGTGGCACATGTATGTACCTAATATGTTGTTGCATATGTTTAGATGCCCCACCACCATGAGATCCCTTTATACTTTACGAAATGGGATGGGACACTCACTCATGAGCTATAGGAGGAGAGAGATGAGATCAAGCGATTGAGAGCTACATTGCACTAGGGGTAGCCGGCGCTTGCTAAGAGAGGCACGAAAGCGAGAGATATTGACATCCACGTGGTAAGTCTCTCTCTTTGTAAATATAATTAAGGTCTAAACTTATAAATTTCTTAAGTTGTACCTCATTAGAGAGAATAATTAAATTTTTATATGCTTTACTTTTTGTCACGGGTGTAAGATTTTTGAAATATTTTATTACCCAATTTTTATAAAAAAAGAAAGATTGTAGAGCAAGCTTGGGCCAAAATAGCAATGTAGCCTTATTTTTGATGGAATAAAATACTATAAAAAATACTCAAGCGGGGATGCTTTTGGCACACGCTTGGGGGGGCAGTTGGGACCTAATATGGGGTTTCTCTCACGTCTATATTTTTCCATTGGCACGCTTCTCGAGGTCCCATGTACTTTCCCGTCTCAATGGTATCAAAGCCCAGAGTATGCTCCGCCAGAAAGGTGTGTGTGTATGGGGCACTCAAATGGCGTGGGACCATCAGGTCCTTTTTGTGAAGGTGAAGATCGGTGGTACGAAGCCTAGTGCGATGGCGGCATGTCAGAGTGATGCGAAGAGGACGACCCACACATTGCCGCCCAAACAGTAGCGGTAGAGCAGTGAACAAGCATGCGACCAGTGCATTGATGATAAGGTTGCATCGCCAACAAAACATGGCACCGGGGCATCGGATGACCAAGGCTACGACACTGGCAAGAGACCCCCACACCGCCTACAACAAACACCACTAGCAACAAATACCCGAGTCGGCAAGGGCATATGGACCCATCCATCGGCAAGAGAGAGCACGCTTCACGGATGTCTCTTGATGAGATGAGACAAAGACCAAGGTAATCCCTTTTCCCCCCTTATACCCTCTTCACTGACAAACAAAATAACATGTGGGATAATACAAGAGCTGCCTGGCAATGCGTGGTGAGCCGGGGGGAAAGAAGAAGAAGAAAAAGGAGAAGAAAGAGAAGAAGAAGAAGAAAGAAGTAGAGAGAAGGGAGAGAAGAAAGAGAAGAAGAAGAAGAAGAAGGGGAAAGAAGAAGAAGAATAAGAAGAAGAAGAAGAAGATGAAGAAAAGAAGGAGAATAAGAAGAGAAAGAAATAAAGAAACTAAGAAGAGAGAGAAATTTATTTATTCATTAAAAAAAAGAAAGAGAAAAAGAAAATAAAAGAAGGAAAAAGTGATTACGTATTCCTTCCCTCTCGTTTGATAGATATGTGGATCCCTCTAGTGGCGCATGATGAGATCAACTCGAGTGTTATTGTCATATGGTTATGATCATTGTTATACAGTTTTGACCAGTCATTCGATTCCATGGTTTTAGATATTTTCTCGGCTCCGCAAGGACTTGTGATTAGGGTAGAATTTTAGATTATATGCACCTAACTTGGACTAACATTATTCTAGGATGTGTGATTATTTCTCAAGTAATTTATGCCGTAATCCAGGAAGACAATAGTCTTGAATTTATGCATGAGTGAAGGCATGTTGTTATGTGTGGTGTAAGCATGATGTGCAGGTTATACCAATTATCTCTACAATGGAGCCATGTTGAGTTTCCAACAATTATCATCTCGACTTACACACGATAAGTCCTCATCTTTACCGAATAATTACATTTTCAATTATTCACAAATTCTTAGAGAGAGAGAGAGAGAGAGAGAGAGAGAGAGAGAGAGAGAGAGAGAGAGAGAGAGGAGTGTATGGCTCTGTTTAGAGAAGAAGATTTAAATAAATAATATAATATAAAAATATAAAGATATAAATTGATAAGAATTAAATATATATAGAATATAAATAAATATCATAACAATATGTTAAGTAAGGATATGAATTAAATAAATATATAAAATGTATTCTAATTTATTATAATACATAAGTACAAATAAGAAAATTATCGACATATATATAGTAAATATGTAATAGTATAATATAAACATATCAATAAAAAAATTTAAAAAATAGAGTTAATATATAATATGATAATATATATATATTCAATATACATATAGTAAATTAATAATAATATTATGTTATTACTATTATATAAACACATTTACACATAGTCAAACACGTGCGCGCGTGTGTGTGTGTGTGTGAGAGAGAGAGAGAGAGAGAGAAAGAGAGAGAGAGAGAGAGAGAGAGAGAGAGAGAGAGAGAGTTTCTATGTGTGAGAGAGTGTGTATGTGAGATGGGTGTGAGAAGAGAGAGAGTGTGCATGTGCATGTGTGTGAGAGAGGGTTGTGTTTGTACACGTAATAGAGACATGGACAGAATGCATGTAAGAGAGACACACACAGATATGTGTCTATGTGAGAGTGTCACACACGCACACATGCACACACGCATACACACATACACACAAATACACACAGAAGTATATGAACACACATACACAATCACTCACACATGCTCACACATATATACATGCATAGATGAAAAAACTTCATGTCGCAGCAACGCATGGGTACATACATACATATATATATGTATATATATATATACATATATATATATATATATACATACATATATATAACCTACTCATCTATTTCATTGATGAATTTAATTTCTAAATTTCAATTTTCTATGCTAATTAGTAACATGCTAATAGCTATAACTAATGAAATATTAAATTTTCCAAGCTTTTGAAAATTAGTTTGTGAAGGTCAAATCCAATAATTATCACCCTTCATTGATCATTTTAAATATAGGGTGACCTTTAAGCTACGAAAGGCTTTATGGATATTTACATTTTTTGGAAAGGTTAATTCATATTCCACACTTACATGAAGGGCAAATGATCCTAAGAAGGGCTACGAAGGCTTCAAACTGTGCCTTGCTCGAAGTCCAACTCACCTCTCCCTGAATGTGTGTCTCCCCTATGCCATTGACAAAACGACGTGCTCCAACTCACCTCTCTCCGAACGTTTGTCTCCCCTTTGCTATTGACAAAACGTTCCCCTGTGAGACAATGTAAGGCTTTCGTTTGAGATCCTGCAAGCCCAATGTAAGGCTTTTGTTTGAGATCCTGCAAGCCCGCTTGGAGCAATACCTATAACTTTGTAAGCCCCTAATTTGGCTTCAACCCTAGGCCCCTGTTAGTGAGTGTCGTATCCCCTACTTTAATTTGGACCAAGACTACAACTAGACAGAGCGAGAGGGAAGAGAAGGGAGGAGAGATGTAGACTGCACGTGCCATTTAGGAGAAGATAGAGATGGGGATAAACATCGAATGAACAGATAAGTGTCCAAAATCAAATTTTTGTTTTGGGTTGAGTATTATACTATATGAAAATTTCCTAGCAAACTAATTGAGATCGACTTATTCAAATGTTTTAGAAAATGCCCAATGCCTAAATGCCTCTACTATCTCTGAAAATTCGTATCTCCCAAACACATATAGCTACTTTCTCTGAATCCATAGATATTTTTTAAAAATCTTGAGGAAAATTCCTATGGATTCAAAATTCTCTCCTGGTCATCCTCAAATTCCCTCAAGAGACACTTTTTGTCCTGCGTTGACTTGGAGCTACTCCACCAACACCTTTTTCTATAGGAATCATGGTTCATGCTACAGGATGGGTGATGCTGCCAGTTTATGAGAGAGGGTGTGAGATGTGCCTTATGTGATGGTTTGGCTATGCATTTACTCTGCCATGACATGATGGTGCTGAGAGTGAGACTATTCATGAGTACAGTCTTGAGATTTAACAAGGTTGGATAGTTATCAAGGCAACTGTGAGAGGACTAAATGTGACATGTTGTTGAAAGCAATTATCTCCAACATGATGATATCATAGCAAGATTGACTAGAAAGGGAGATTGACACTGATCAAAGAGGGGACGCGATGTGTGCGTAGCTAATTAATGCCAAGAAATCGATCAAAAAAGAAAAGATGAAATCTTAAAACTAAAACCATAAAGTAAGGTTTCAGCCTTTCAAAGCTTAGACGAAATGCTACACTAACCAAATATAAGATCCATTAATTTCATTTTTTTGGGAATAATAATATATTAATTTATTAATATCTACAAACTTACAAAAGTCCTTTACAAAAAAACTTTCAGCCACTTGCATATTTTCGCTCGTCCCAATCCTTATTAACACTAGTTTGGTACCAAAACAGGACACTTAAGTGTCCTTTTTTGGGGGTTGCGAAAAAAAATCAAACTCCTAATGTAGGCTTTAAAAACCAAAATGCTTCATTGGGCATGTAGAACATAACCCTATGCTTATGTAAAAAATGCTAAACATATAAAATGCCTTTTTATTTGGAAGTACATAACCAACAAAGTAGCATATGTCTTGAAAATGAACATTTTTCAGGATTTTTCCAAATATGCAAGCATCATTCTCTCAAAAAGAAAATCCAATGATATCAATACCATTTTTCCCAAGATATTTTGATAGCATACATCAGTCCAAGGAGGTAGAAGTTCACCAAAAAAATCATTTTCCTTTCCTAGAATTTTTTCCAAAAAAGTTGCATAAAATCAACAAAAGTAACGCGTATTATCAAAACTCAATCACGCCACTAAAAAATAATGTAGCCCTATCAATGAGAATGTTGATTATTGGTTTTCATGCTTGAGATGAGATAAATAAGCCATAATTTGATGTGTATGACACTAACTTAGCCTCCACTTAAGTAGGTTCTTATCGCCTAGTTCTAAAAAAATTGTAAAAAATAAAAATACAAAATTTGATCATCTTTTATAAAAAACTAATCATAACTATGCTTGCACAAGTAGTCTACACCTATAGTTACAACAAATAATGCACTTACACAGCTTTCCCCTTTTGATGAAAATCAAAATTAGGCTCATAATTAGACATTTTATGTGTTAAAAACAGGTTGCGCAAAAGGCCATGTATGAGAAGAGGCCCAAAAAGTGGCTCTAAAGTTTTGGAAAATTCAAAACAAAGTAGTACTTACCCTATATAACATGGGTGCACCTCAAGTTTTACATTATTAGCTTGCATATGGAAGGAGAAAAATTCATGCTCCACCTATATAAAAAACGTCATTTCAATATTAGCGAGTCAAAAATTTATCCAATAATTGTCGTTTGATGATTCCAGGATTTAGTTTACATCATGGGCTTTCCATCAAGCCAAGTTTCATGATCAAACTATGTCCCTTCTAAAAGTTATGTCCAAATTACTACTATTTTGAAAACAGCAAAAATCATGCATTTTATCAGCATGTGTCTAAGAAAATTAAAATATTGCCTTGCAAAAGCTAAGAAAAGTGCAATTTCAAAAATCTCAAGGATTTTTTGGGTCTTGAGGAACATCTGTGGATGTTAAGCATTTCAAAACTCTTAATAGATTGCCCACAAAAATTCAAGAACTTTTCAGGACACTTAAGTGTCCAATTACAGAACTAGTGTTAAGAAGATCACATACCAGTTCCCACTTCTCAACTTCCCACACAAAAGAGGACATTTCCCAAAAAAAATGGAATCCCAATTGCATACATGCAATTAGCAACACTTTAGAAGTGAACCCCTTGGGAGTATACTCTTCAAAATACTCCCCTTTTGTCTAGATCTTCACCATAGGTCGAGTCTCCCCAGAGGATTTTCAATCAAGGCCATAAAGATGTCCAATGGTTGCTTTTCCTTCATGTACCACCTTGTAGACCTGGGCCCAAATTTGGGGTATCATTAGTTCTGACATCTTTCCAAATGTATACTTGCCATTAATGAATAAATATTAGGGTACCCTAGTAGGTAATAACATCTCATCATCAGAGGCTTGAATGGGCCTACGTTTTTTTTTAAATCAATAAAAAACCCCTTTTATAAATGTATTTCTATAAATTTACCTTAAAGTTTTGAATTAACAAACCCCTTCATTTTAACTCACATGGTATACTTACATATGTTTAGGCAAACCCCCCGAGGCACCAATTGACTTTCCAGTTTTTGTTACAATATTTCACATTAGCTTCACTTTTACTTATCTCTCCATATAATGTCTTGATAATGATTATGTCCAGTCTGACCCCATTGAACCAGGTCCAATATTGTAACCAAGAGGCTTCATTGAAAGCTATGGAGGGACCAGCTTTTATTAACCTCATCAAATACATAGCTTAACATTTGAACCTCCCTCTATTGTAAGCTGAACTTCTTCTCAACCTATTGTAATTCTTTCCAGCCAACTTGATAGAAATCCCAAAGGTCACCTAATCTTCTTAAACCTTTGTTATTCATCTTCTAGAAGCCCTTGTGTCAAGGTGAGCCAGAGGGGGCTTAAACTTATTGGGTCCACCAGATGTTCAAGCTTAAAGAGGAGTTCCTAGAGGGGGCTTAAACTTATTGGGTCCACCAGATGTTCAGGCTTAAAGAGGAGTTCCTAGAGGGGGCTTAAACTTATTGGGTCCACCAGATGTTCAGGCTTAAAGAGGAGTTCCTAGAGGCTCTTGTATACCCATTCCAACTAATCAGGCCCATCATCTGTTAGATCTCCGTAACACTGCTATACGGGCATTACCACAAGAGGGGATGGCCTCTGGCTCACCACCCAGCCATAGAGGAAGAATGAGGATTGCCCCTCATCCCCCAGGCTATATAGTGTGTGGCCTGCCGTCCACACTAGCCTGGCCGCCCATGACTCCGCATGGGCGTCCTCTCCCACAGAACCCCGGACATGGCCATCCGGTTTGCCGTCAGTCACACAGGCATTACAGCCTACGTGACATTACTCCCCCTTAAGAAGAGTTTTCTTCCTCGAAAACAAACAGGGAAAATCGCTTGGAAATTGCACTACGGCGTTTCCAAGTAGCTGATTCCTTATCTCTGTCCTTCCATTTAACTAGTACCTCAGGGTACAGTGTATGGCAGGTTTTGTCGATCTCGATACCCAAGAATCCTTTCCAGTTCATGTGGTATCTTTGGTGGAGTGATCAATTCCACCAAAATATCTAGAGAAACTACGTTCTTTAACCCGTTAACTGATTTCTTCAGTTTACTAACATGGAAGACAGGATGAACTTGAGAACTCTCTAGTAACTCAAGTTTGTAGGCTACGTCCCCAATCTTCTTAAGGACCTTGAAAGGACCGCAATATCTAGGAGAAAGTTTATCACACTTTCCCATTTTCATGGTTGCTGACTGCACAGGAACCTTTAAAAATACAAAGTCACCTTCTGCAAAGGTCACTTGTCTGCGTCCTTTATCGGTTAGCGCGATCCTGTGCGCTACGAATGCTCTCGCGTGCAGCTTTGAGCATATCATTCATATCTTCAAGGAACTCCTTGACAGATTGAATCTTCTTCTTATCTAGGCCTACAGCCAACGGAGACCTCGGCTAAAAACCATACATCAACATGAATGGTGTAAAGCCAGTTGTTGAATGCTTGGAGCTGTTATAAGCAAACTCCAATATCATATCCTCGAGTATTTGGTTAACCCTTTTTGTTTGACCATCAGACTCTGGATGGTCCGCCGTACTCATACTCAGAGTAGTATCCAGCTTTTTGAAGACTTCCCTCCAAAAGTGGCTGTTGAACTTTCTATCTCTATCTGACACTATATCTGCGGGCAAGCCATATAGCTTGTAGAGATGTTCAATAAAGAGTTTTGCCAACTCTGGCGTTTTTACCGTTTTCTTGGTGCTAATAAATTTTGCCATCTTGGTTAACCTATCCACCACCACCTAGACCGAGTCATTACCTTGACTTGTCGTGGGTAAACCGGTGATGAAATCCATGGAAATGCTTTCCCATTTCCCTTGAGGAATGCTTAAAGGATGGAGCAAGCCCCCAACCTTTAGCTTATTGACCTGACACTTATTGCATTGCAGCACATAAGTCTGGACGTCCTTGAACAAACTAGGCCAATAAAATTATCGTTTGACTAGTGCATAGGTCTTTTGTATCCCGGGATGACCAGCACTTGGACTATCGTGACTTTCTCTAAGAATGCATGCTCGAAAGTCACCAATAGTTGGTACACACACCCTACCCTTGTAGAGTAAGTACCCGTCGTCAATGGAATAGTTAGCATACTTCTCCCCCCGACGAAGTTTAGCATCATCCTTTGAAACCGTGTAGGAAAACAAAGGTGATGAAGGGCCTACGTCAAAGCTCTCCGGCTCAAAACTATACCCCAAAGACTCGGCTAGCCTCTTCGGACTAACTCTCGCCTCGCTACCCGCCCCACCTACGGCCAGTCTCTCTGGACTAGCATTACGTGCCAACGAGGAAGGTGGGCGCGGCTGTGACAAAGTGTGTACGCGTACAGCGCGCCAGACCTCTATAAAGTCAGGATCATGCTCACACAAGCCACGAAGTGATTCCAAGAACTCATTCTTGAAAACCGTAAAGCTTAACTCATTAATTTGTGGCATGCGGCCAAGCGCATCCACCACAACATTATATTTACCCCTTTGGTAGTGAATCTGAAGGTCAAACTCCTGTAGGAGCTCCGCCCACCAAGCTTTTCGACCTTTCAACTCGTTTTGACTCGAAAGCCATGACAGGCTTTCATGATCCGTACGTACTTCAAAAGTGGCACCATATAAATAGTGTCTCCACTTTTTAAGTGCATGTACGATGGCCAGTAACTCCCGCTCGTAAGCCGAGTAGTTACGCTGAGCCCTATCTAATTTCTTGCTCTCAAATGCAACAGGGCGTCCCCTTTGTAAAAGCACCATATAAAAAGTGGCACCATATAAATAGTGTCTCCACTTTTTAAGTGCATGTACGATGGCCAGTAACTCCCGCTCGTAAGCCGAGTAGTTACGCTGAGCCCTATCTAATTTCTTGCTCTCAAATGCAACAGGGCGTCCCCTTTGTAAAAGCACGGCTCCAATGGCCTCACCATTAGCGTCTGTCTCCCAGACAAATGGCTCAGTAGGGTCAACTATAGTCAAAACAGGTGCAGCTGCTATGGCTACCTTAAGTTTTTCGAAGCTTCTTTTGTTGGTCTCCCTCCCAACATATATTCTTTGTTTTTGTGCGCAATTGATCCGTCACAACGGGACTGCGATCTTCGCGGTCCTTTATATACTGTCGGTAAAACCCCGACATGCCAAGGAAAATCTTCAGTTCTTCGAGATTTTTTGGGGCTAGCCACTTGAGAATAGCTTCCACTTTCTCAGGTTCCATCCGCGTACCATGGGCGGATATATTGTGGCCCAAATAGTGAATTTCTCTTCAAAAAAATTCACATTTGCTCTCCTTCACAAATAGCTTGTGTTGTCGCAATAACTGGAACACTAATCGCAAATGTGCCAAGTGTTCTTTACGCGTTTTGTTGTACACAAGAATATTATCTAGGAAAACTACTACGAATTTTCCTAAGTATGGACGTAAAACACTGTCCATCAGCGTCATAAAAGTCGTTGGAGCATTGGTTAGCCCAAACGGCATAACCAAAAACTCAAAGTGACCGAATCGTGTCCTGAATGCTGTCTTCGCAACATCCTCGATTTTAGTTCTAACCTGATGATACCCAGATCTCAGGTCTATCGTAGAGAAATATTTCAACCCATAGAGTTGATCAACAACTCGTCCATACGTGGCATAGGGTACTTATTCTTAATCGTGACTTGATTAAGAGCCCGATAATCTATGCACATGCGCATAGAACCGCTTTCTTTTTTACCAGAAGGATCGGTGATGCCCAAGGACTCGAACTAGGGCGAATAAACCCTTTCTCTAAGTATTCGGTCAACTGCTTTCCCACCTCCTGTGCCTCGAAGTGGCTCAACCTATAAGGAGGATTGCTTATTGGTTTGGACACAGGCATAACTTTGATGCCATTGTTCTCTTCCCTTGATGGTGGTAAACCATCTGGAAGCCTTGTAGGAAAGACATGTTGAAATTCCTACAATAAACTTTTTAAAGCATCTATGTACTTTGTTTTTAGAGTCTCTTTTGCCTTGGACTTTGTTGTTTCATCATCACATGCATGCCAAACAGGGTTTTCAGAAAGCAGTGGGTCTCTTTCAACGCTTTGTTTTCCATGTTTGTTTACGCAAACATTACTTTCAGTTTCAGCTACGAAAACAGAATTTACAAGAGGATAACCTATTACTGTGCTACCTAGTCGCTGTGGACCGCGTGGCATAACTCGAGCGATGATATAAGTGGTGAAAAGGGGACACTACGGTCTCCCTGTAGGGTGATGATATTACCCCCATACTCAAACTGTAATGTGTTGTGTAAATAACTCCGAACTAGGCTAGGACCGAGGCTATACAGCCACTTCCTGCCTAAATAAACATCTGCTCTAGCCAAATGCATGACCTGGAAGTTAAGCACGGCCTCATAGTCCTGCATGGGACTCCCAAGACCATGGTACCATACCTTTTAATCATAACCATTGGCCAAACCAACGGTATACTCATGATCACTTGCGATCTCTTTTAATTTCAACTTCTTGACCAAGGAATAGTTCAAAAAGTTATGGCTGGCCCCATCGTCTATAAAGACAGTGACTCTACGGCCACCTATGGTGCCATACATGCGCACCATTTCATGCGGACCAACACTAGGCTGCCACATAGCTGGTGTCACTGAACAAGCGTGACACTCGTCACAATGACTCACCGTAACCTCTCTGAGCTCTCCGGCACTGAGAGGTAGCGTCTGCACCGTGTGCAACTGCCTAGAGGATTTACCATCGCTCTTAGGCACCTTGCCACTAGTGCTTGCTTTAACTTTGGGCCATCAGCGTTGTTGTGCCCCACTTCATTGCAGTTGAAGCAACGATTTTCCTTTTGTGCTTGCAAGTACTGCTCCTTTTTGTGGGTTTCAGAACTTCGTTTTTTTCTTGAAGGGTCTTGGTTTTTTAGACCAACGACCCCCTGACTTTTCTCCGTCCTATCCCCCGATTTTTCACTACGGAAACCCCTTTCTTTTAAACCCCCGACCCCTTTTTTTCTTTATCCACTGATCTCCCTGCCCCATCTTGCGCACCACGGCGCTTGATGTCATCATAGATTTGCGCATACTTGATGACCTGAGAGAGGTCCTTAGGTTGCAAGGGATCTACATACTCAAGATAATCATTTGTTAGGCCTCGTTTGAAGCCCCTCAATGTTTGGAATGCATCGATTCCCTTCAACTTAAGTATGAGCTCTCTGTAGTCAGGGGTGAGGGTTTTGTGTTCGATCGAACACTTGTCCCACTCATCCCAACTTCTCTCTTCTTCATTGCCCAGCAAAAATTCCTTTTGAAACATTGTTTCGAAAGATGCCCAAGTGGTAGAGCGAGTGGTAAGACTCATCCACCACTTGTATGCCTTGCCAGACAATAAGAAACTAGCCTCTACGGGCTGCACATGACTAGGCTGCTTACGCAGCTCATGAATGTCCGACCATTTCGCTAAGAACATATTAACAGAATCCTTGTTACGCTCTCGTTCCTCGCCGCCAAAACTGGGCAACTTAAAATCTTTAAGTAACGCCGAGGCTGCCTCTACGGCCTCACAGGCACTGCGGCCTGTCCTCCTGGGACCACGAGTGAGGCTGTGCTCACGCGTGTCTCGCAGGCGGGTGTCTATCACGAGGAAGAGGAGAAGATGTCGAAATAGCGGAAACACGTCTAGGCATGTGGAGATGCCCTGCAGCATCGTGACAACGTCATTTTGGACCCTCTATAAGGTCGTCAATTGCGTGTTAACATATCTAAACATCCCACTAGAATGCTCCGTGAGGATGTTGGCAGGGTCAGTAAAGTACTAGTCAAAGTCATGGTCTGCCAAGAGGTCATCGTCCCCCTCGGCGACGTCAGTGTCCATATAATCCAGCTCATCGGTCGGAGCGGGGTCAGCCAGGTTGGCGTCCTCTACGGGCATGCCAAGGTCAAGGGCAGGGTCACGAGACGTGGAAGGTGCCTGCGGGTCATGAGACGTGCCCGGAGCCCCTCCGAACGGAGACGGCCTGGCGTCTACGGCCAGCCAACTCAGTCGGGGTTAGGCCCGCGAGACTGAAGAGTGAAGTCCTAAAAAACCTAGCGGACTAGTGGGTGGGGACACACTGGGACGGGCAGACATTTTTATTTACTTGCAATAAAACAAAAATACACAACAGAAACATCAGATTATCCCTTGCCGGGATTATCCCTCCCCAGCCGAGCCCAGAGAGAGGATCCGTTTTACTTTACTTTCATTTTTAATTTTATTAAAAATGAACAATGAAAATATATCACCCCCTGCAACTAGGCACTACGACCTAGGAATTTCCAGGCGCAACGGCCGTATGTTTTCTCCTCCAGGTGCACACATGCAGTGCACACATACAGTGTACACATGCAGTGCACACGTGCTGGATGAACTTTCCTCTCGGCGCTACGGCCATAGAAGTGTTCACTAGGCACAACGGCCGGAGAACGGCTCTCTTTCGAAGGACTCGGCACTACGGCCGTGGGATTTGTCTCTCTCTTAGCACGCGGCACTACGGCCGTGTGCGGTGGGTCTTCTCGTGGAAAACAGGCACTACGACCACACGGCGCGACGACCGTGTTAGGTTTGTTTCGTGGGGTGTACCGTTGTTTTGTGTTTTTTTTTTAATAATAAAAAATAACGGGCTGGCAGGCACCGCTTTTTCCGTTGCCGCCCGCTCCGCTGTGGCCAGGCCCCGCCGCATAAGGGCTGGCCGTTGGGCCGGCCGTTCGCCTGTGTGGCCGCCCGCTGCCTGGCTGGCCGCCTGGGCCGACCGCCCGCTGGGCTGGCCTGGCCGCCAGGGCTGGCCGCTGGGCTGGCCTTGCCGCCGTAGGCTCTTCGCTGGGCCGGTGGCCTGGCCGCCAGGGCTGGCCGCCTAAGGCTGGCCGCCTAAGGCTCTTCGCCCCCTCATTTGACGGCGCTGCATGCCACATCCGACCAAGTCGCTCCATGGCTTTCGCCCCCCACGCAGTTTAGCAAATCATTTAGCGTTTTAACTACGGGTTTTGGGCTTCGCCCCCCCTCCCCCACGCACAGGATAGAGATAGGCGATTTCTCTCCTACCAACGAATTCGATTTGCAGACAATTTCAACGCAGAGAGAGAGAAAAATAAAACGAGATGCTTACCTGCAATTCGTATAGTTGTGTGAGACGGGGAGAGAGAGAGAGAGAGAGAGAGAGAGAGAGAGAGAGAGAGAGAGAGAGAGAGTTCTTCCCTTCCATTCTGTCTTGGCCGCCTCCCTCTACACCCTCCATTCGAGATAAGGGTGAGAAGATGAATGGTTGAAAACCATCGAATGGGCTCCGGTCTCCCGTTCATGCGCGGACTCTCACGATCCCATCGAACCACGCTCTAATACCCGTGTTAGATCTCCGTAACGCCGCTACGGGCGTTACCACAAGAGGGGACGGTCTCTGGCTCACCACCCAGCCATAGAGGAAGAATGAGGATTGCCCCTCATCCCCCAGGCTATTAGTGTGTGGCCTGCCGTCCACACTAGCCTGGCCGCCCATGACTCCGCATGGGCGTCCTCTCCCACAGAACCCCGCACATGGCCATCCGGTCTGCCGCCGTCGGTCAGGCATTACAGCCTAGTGACATCATCTCTTTCCAATTTAAATATAGAAATTTACAAAATGGAGAATTCACCATTTTCAAAGGGGCATATGATAATAGTTTCTCCTTCCAATCCAACCCAGTCCACTTGCCTTTAAGTTGCACTTCTGCATCTTCTATCATCTCTTTGAGCATCTTGGTCTAGATTTGTTCTTGCTGAAGGAATATGGGGAGGCTAACTACCACTCTGGCCTTGGCATGAGTAGGCAAATGCAATATCCTAAGACCTCCCAAATTTTTGGATAGGGCAAGTTTGTCCCGGGCCAGCCAAGAAGAAACCTTTTTGCCATTGGAAAAGGATTATAGCTCTTATGAGTGACTTTTTGGTGAAGGAATGGTAATAATAATTGAATTTCAATTTTGATTCATTGTAGTCCCTTATTTGAGCAGCAAGTGCAAAGAAAAAGATTAGCACTAAGTGCGGATTGATTGGCTTTAATTTGCCCCCCCAACGTTTCTATGCTCCACAATCATTTCTATGCTCCACAGTCATCGAGCGAGAGGGGGAGGGGGGAGGTGAGTCATGCAACGTGTGGCAGACTGGCAGTGGACAGTAAAAGGACAGCGACTCAATGGTTTTATAAAAGTCATGGGATTCGGTGGAGGACGAGACACTTGTCCAAATTCTGAAGGGCCAGGTCAAAACAAAAAAGATCTATATGGAATAGAGTAGTTGCCTCCTTTATATACAGCAAATGCGCAGGGATCGAGTGTCTTCTATCCAAGGGATCCTTATTATCATCAGTGCATGTGCTTTGTAATCCCTTGAGTAGTTGCAGATAATTAGTAGTAGCTCGTTTCGTTTACCTGCTAATGATGCTTAGGCCTGATGGGCTTATGCTTTGCCTTGTGCTCCTGTTAGGCTCCCTCGCTCTGCAGTCACGTTTGATCTCAGCCCACACTGGCTCTTCTTCTTCTTCTTCTGTTGCTTTGAGCGGCAGGAAGGCGCTTGTTGACAAGTGTCCATGTGGAGAGATCTACACCGTTCGTGAAGGGGAGACCCTGCAGACGGTGAGCGCCAAGTGTAATGCCCCCCTCATCCTGGTGGACAACCCCCATGTGCAAGACGAAGGCGACGTTTTCCCTGGCTCCTTTCTCAGGATCACGTGCGTGGTTTAGCAGTCAGATGTGATGTCTCTCCCAATAGCCTCCGCCACCCACAAACCTCCATGGAACAGTGTAACCTCGGGCGGGACGGCGCAGCTCTAAGACGGCGTTGGAGCTCTAAGACGGCTTTTCACACTCACGCATGTAACCGTCTCAAAGGCTATAAATAGCCCTCTCATGCATATAAGCATATAACATCTGATGAATGAAAACCGCCTTATGTAACAGTCTACCTCTCGTTCTTGTTCTTGTTTCTTTCTCATGTCTCATGTCTGTGTCTTATTTCCGAGAGACAAGGCTGCGCAAGAGGATGGCAGGCCGGAATCCAAAAGATCGCCTCACCATGTCTTCTCTCTGCTGTTGAGAAAGCAGCAGCACAGCAAGTAGGTGGTTCGGACACAACCAACAATCCAGTACTGCATCAATTAATTCCGCAAGAGTCTCACGCCAATACTATGGGTGATTTGCAGCCTACTCAGGTATTCATTACACCTGTATGCAAAGATGAAGAAGCCCTGGTCTGGCAAGGCGTATACCAGGCATGAGACTCCCTGCTGCCTACACACGCAGCCTTTGAAACAAGCCAGATTCTCCAAGAAGCACCAGAAGAAGAGGAGGCTACACAAGGAAGAGGTAATTTGTTGGCCACTAAATCAGCAGTTTTAAAAGCTTTTTCTAAACCACAGATATGTTGTCTGCTGCGAATCCCTGCAAAAGCGCTTTCCTGCCCCAAGTTGAGGCAGATGTATTACATGCAATGGGTTCTATGTTGACTCTCCCTACACCTCAACAAGTTGCTGCAAATCCCAGCAAGCGCTTTCCTGCCCCAAGTTGAGACAGATGTATTACATGGAATGGGTTCTATGTTGACTCTCAACAAGTACTGCTTTAAATCGGAGACATAGATGACAATGACCATATCTATGCACAAGATGTCTATTTATAGGTGAGGGAGGCCACCAACCAAGCCCAACTGAGATCTAGAGGCTTTCAGTTTCAGTTTGAATAAACGTCGAAATAGACGTTGATATACACATGGATATAATTGTCGAAATAACCGTCAAAACACGCATCGAAATAACAGTTGAAACATACGTCGATAAATAATATTTTCGATAGTTATTTTGACACATTTTTTGTGACGGTTATTTCGACGGCCGCTTAGGTTTATTTTTTAATTCCCTTCACATTTAATTTTTAAAATTTTTAAGGCCTGAGACCTTCCATAAAAAGTAAGAATATACCGACTAGGCCATGCATGAAGTATAAAAGAAGCTCCATCTACCCCTCATTTGGACCCAAATTCACATGCGTATTTAATATACATGGAGCCCGTGGAGTGCTACGAACCTTTCAAATTTTGTCAATTTAGAGGAAAAAATGTTGTGCATATGCAGTCGTTTTGTAAGTACCAAGTCGCCCAACGTCAAAGATTTTGCAACAAGCATTGTAAACAATAGGACGTATTTCAAGTAGAGCACTTACAACATCTACTTATACTGGCCTCAATGTTCGTCCCCCCAACAACAATGAGTCATTGGATATCCAACCTGAGCGGAGCAAAAGAGCAAGGGTAGAGGCAACCTCGATGGGCTTGAAACACGAGCAAGCTTTTACGAACTCAGATCAAGTTTTAGAATATGTCATGATCGACATGATAGATGATGTGCACGACACAAGCCATGGAGTAGACGATCATGAAGTAGAAAACATCATGCGATGTGTGGAGCATGCTTCTCGAGAGAATAAAGAGCTATGTAGGCTTGCCTGTCTACCACTTTACCATGGAGCATGTGTTTCAGTTCTCCGCACTTGCCTCTCCATATTGAACTTGCAAATTAATATATGGGTAGTCTAGTACGAGCGTTTCAAAACTTATAGGGTATGTGTCTCTTTTTCTCTCTATGTTTCACATGTTTGTATCAATGTCTTGTCTTTCTCTTTTACTATTCATTCTATTATATGTAATAGGTTATTGAAGGATCAAATTCTACCAGAAGACAATGATATGACTTCGAACCGTACACGAGAAAAAGAAATGTTGCACTCCATAGAGATGGACTATAACACACACCATGCTTGTCCAAATAATTGTATTCTCTGTTGGCATGAGTACACCACTCTTCACATGAGTGTCCACAGTGTGGTTCATCAAGATATAGGTAAGATGTCCAAGGACAAAGGGTCCGTGCTAAAGTCTTACGACACTTCCCCATCATTCCACGTATTATAACAATGTTTAGATGCAAATCCATTACATCTTTAATGACTTGGCATTGAAACACCATATCCACAGATGATGTTATGCGTGTGTCCACTAATTCTCCCTCATGGAGGCATATTGAAGAGAAGTGGGTGGACTTTGGAAAAGAGCCTCATCATATTTGTCTCAGACTAGCAATGGATGGAGTCAATCCATTTGGCTTACGAAGTTCATCATGGAGTACATGGCCCATTTGCCTAGTGAATTATAACCTGCTACCATGTCTAGCAATAAAGAAGGGGCACTTTTTAATTTCTTTGATAGTTCCAGGTAAGTACAAGGTTAAGAACATGGATGACTACTTGGCTCCATTAGTTGATGAGCTACATACGTTATGGGATGGTATCTAAGTTCGTGATGTGTCTAAGCGGTTTAGAGAAAGGGTTGCAACAGTGTGCGAGGAATACTTATGCGGACCATACTTATGGGATGGTATCTAAGTTCGTGATGCGTCTAAGCGGTTTAGAGAAAGGGTTGCAACAGTGTGCGAGGAATACTTATGCGGACCATGCAGGATTGGTTAGGCTATGGAGAGTGCTTTGGTAAGTTAATTATTCTAAGATTTCTCGATCTAATTTAATTTCATGATTTTGATATTTTTGTATTATTTGCATATCTCATCACAATGATTAGCATATTTGGCAGGGCTTTCAATATCTGGTTATAATGCATGCCCTATATGTGGGCCTGGATTAGAGGCCCAGTGCTCAACAGCTTTGAAGAAGGTTGTCTATGAGGGCCACAACAATATCTCCCCGATAACCATGAGTTACAAGAGACATTTCTAGGGAGACCTCCTCGTGTGTTAAAGCCAAATGATTTGAGGAGGGCATGGGAAGTGGATCCAAGTTGTTCAGCCCCCGAGGAATGAAGCGGTTATCCATCTTCCATCTACTCCCATGCTGGAGTGATCTTCTAGTTAATCATCTTCTTGACCCTATGCACATTTTCAAGAACATAGCCGATATGCTTTGAAAAACTACCACAGGTGCTAAAGAGAGCAAGGAACAAATGGATGATCTACAAGAGGTGGATCACATGTAGCACTTATGGACATGAGTAGACTTGATGGGAAGGTGATTCTCCCTAGAGCACCTTAGGTCTTAACCAAAGAAGACCAGCGGCGTGTAAAGAGGTGTATCAATGAGTTTCGTACTCCTATTAGTTGTATGCATTGCTTGAA
The DNA here is from genome assembly GCF_041138505.1 of Cibotium barometz. Classification (NCBI taxonomy): domain Eukaryota; kingdom Viridiplantae; phylum Streptophyta; class Polypodiopsida; order Cyatheales; family Cibotiaceae; genus Cibotium; species Cibotium barometz. Next base: position 12,211,062 of record NC_141087.1, on the reverse strand, counting down.
GGAAGCATTCACAAAGGATGAAGAGCTCAATGGCTTAAAGTCTTATGACTAGCATAAAATCTTATAGTTTTTGCTGCCAATAAGCCAGTAAAGATTTTCTCTCAGCAAAGACATAAGAGCGATAATATACAAGATTAGTGTAGCGGTACAATGGATATCAAAGAAGGAGATTAGAAGAAATACGTTGGAAGCAGCTTACAATGGTAGAGAAATTCTTTCCAACAAGTTTCTAGACCATTAAATTGCACCTACTTGCTCATGTGGTTGACGAGGTTGCTATAGTACGTGTTATTCATGGTTGATGGATTTTTTTCGTTGAGAGATTTATGAAGACACTGAAAGGTTTTGTTCATCAATAAGCTCGCCTCGAGGGAAGTATGACAATGAAATGGCTTGTTTAAGAATTTCTTATATACATAACATAATTTCTTAGTATGTCAGACCTAGATATGCGACAATTGTGGACACAAGAAGAGGATTCATGATCAGCTCGTTGGGGAAAGAGCTTAAAGGATAAGGGCTTTAGAGAACAATGGATATGCCATTGCGAGAAAAGATTAAGAAATTTTGTATCCTCAACTCAAGTGCTATGGAGAAATGGATTGAGAGGTATAATCTAGCAAAGAGGAAAAGAGACCAAGATCGTTTGAATTTTAGAAACAGTCAAATAGCTAGAGCATTGCCATACCCAAATTCACTTGCTGAACTTCCAGAATTTCCTTCTAGTAGATGGCTTCAGCAAACCAAGCAAAACAGAGTGGCGAGGTTATAAGTGAGGAGGAGGAGCTTGCATATATGGTTGTGATTACCATGTAAGTGAGTTTTTATATATACATAAGAAACCGTTAGACATAGTCTTGTATAAGTTTTTGTTCTTGATACAGTTTCATGATCTTCTTTTGCTTGCAGTATCACAAATTTGGTGCACTTTGGTCACGCGGTCATCACTTTTGAGTGGAGCGAATAGAGAAGAAGAGAAAAACATTTGATAGCGGTGTCAAAGAAAATTTAATGCAAGAAAGTCATTCAAGTGCAAGTGATCTAACCAGTGAAGTTGGCATGCTTGATTACTGTGGAATGATACAAGACATTATCAAGGTGTGGTTGAGAAAGTTTTCTATGTTCATTTTTTATGTTGTGAAGTGGTTCAAGGTAGTGACTCAAGGACCACAAGAAACCATGACCAGAGATAAGAGAGGATTTGTTCAAGTAGACTCCACAAATATATAGACAAACCAAAGGGACACATTGTGCAACCAAAGTATTGTGAGTAGGTCATCTTCAAGGTGGACTCGAGAGATCGTAGATGGTTGTTTGTAATCCAAATTGATTGACACGTAGTAAACAAATATTTGAAGATATGGAGTTTTAGATGCAGTAGAGATTGAGGAACCCACTCAAGAAGCACAAGAATCCTATATTGATCCAGTTGAACAACTAGAAGAAGGATCAAATGAGGATATAGTAATTCAACAATTACTAGCACTTTAACCAGAAGCAAACGCAACAACTAATCCAGAATTCGAAGAACAAATAGAAGAACAACTTTCAACACAACCACCTGTAATGCCTGAAATAGAAGAGGACGATACGGAGGCTATACGTATTGACGAAGATGCAGATGGTGAGGTATTTCTGGAAATAGACGTATTTGGAGCCATGGATCTAGCTGAGGATGAGAAAGTCGATATGAGCTATAACATCTTATTTCAATTTTATCTGCCAAGAAATACTTGGTTTTTGTCAATGTTGTCTTTTTTTGCATACTTACTTTTTTTTAAAAGTCCAAAATAAAAAATAAAAAAAAAGAGTTTTCGATGCTTTTTTTAACGCTTATTCCGACTTTTATTTCGACGCCTTTTTCGATTGTTATTTCGACATGCATTTTGACACTTATATGCGACGTTTATTTTGGTGATCATTTCAACGGTATATAATTGTGACATGTATGATGCATGTAAGAAATGTGTGAGTTTGATTGTGAGTGAATCCAATCAACTCTTCTAAATTAATTCTTGATGAGGGTGACCCACTGTGGTATAAGAATTAAGAGCGAATCTGATTCTTTAAAGGGTGACCCTAGTTGGTTGTGAGTGAATCCAACTAGCGACACACGTGTGAAACGTGCGGTGTACTCTATGAATACGTGTGATGCATATGAAAACATTGTGAGTGAATCTAATGTAGGAGTCTGATTGTGAGGGAATCCAATCAACTCTAAGATACATGTAATTCTTGATGAGGGTGATCCAGTGTGGTATAAGAATTAAGAGCGAATCTGATTCTTTAGAGGGTGACCCTAGTTGGTTTTGTGAGTGAATCCAACTAGTTGTGACGTGTGAAATGTGTGAATCTGATTCTTTAGAGGGTGACCCTAGTTGGTTGTGAGTGAATCCAACTAGTTGTGAGGTGTGAAACGTGTGGTGTACTTTATGAATACGTGTGATACGTATGAAAACGTTGTGAGTGAATCCAATGTAGGAGTTTGATTGTGAGTGAATTCAATCAACTCTAAGACACATGTGACATGTGCAAAGATTATGGGAGTTTGATCGCTCGTGAGTGAATCCGATCAACTTTAAGACACATGTGACACACGTGTGACACGTGTGAGGACATTGGGAGTGAATCCAATGTGGAACGATTAATGTGTTTGATCACTCATCTGCGCTCATAGTTACAGCCGAGAACGGTGTCTTCTCAAATGGGAGGACTATCATGGGAGTGAGATTTTTCAGATTATTTTATCATGGGAGTGAATCCAATTAATTATGTGTGATGCATGGTAGTGAATGATTTCCATTTGTTAGAATTATTTTTGTGAGTGATTCCAAAGTGATTGTGATCTAACATTGTGGACTATGTTGAGTATAGATCGTGAGTTCGGAACAACCAAGGTGGACATTGGACAAAATTATCTAGCCGAGCACATGTGTGCTAAATATTTGATTTTGTATAGTTTGGCCCATTGTACATATGTTGGGAAAGTTTTATTTTATATGAGATACTTTAAAAGCATTGCACTAAGGTTCAATTTTGTAAAAAGCTCAATTTTGGAAAAGCTATGCTATTTATGGCTCCAAGGGCTAAATTTATGATAATATGATTTGAATATCGTGTGTGGGAGTGGAGCCACACACGTCGGGGAGGAGATTGCACCTAATCTTGTGTTCTTTGATTTTTATGCTTTTGAATTATGCTATGGTGTTTATGGTTTATTTATTCTTTTATTTAATTTATAGAATATTCTAATCTCCATGTACGATGGTCCTGTAATAGTGGTATTAGAGCATGAGAAATTGAATTCGAGTCATGGAGACTTGAAGAAAAATCAAGAAATTGATTTTTACTCAAAGGTTATTGGCTTGGAGAAAATTTAAAGGCTTTTCAACAAATTCAAAATACTACGAGAACAGGAGAATCTGCAGCAAGGGTACAAAGGCTTTGGAAAAAGACAAGATTCATTCAAAAATCTAGGAGATAAAGAAGAAAAGGTGTGAAAGATCTTTGGAGAAAAGAAGGCATGTTTATGTGAATTTTGTGCACCCTTGGATGTGATTAAAGATCAAGGGCAAGGAAAGAAGGTGGAAAAGCACAAGTGGATTTGCAAGAACTACCCTCTTCACCAAAAAGTGGTTTCCATGGATTCTCAACCTCTTCCTGATCTGTCTGTATATGGATGAAACCGGTATGAGAAGGAGGCTTTGGTCTAATTTTTGGATTTCTAAACCAGTGGAAACATCTGATTTCTATATGGCTATGATTGGCTCAAAAGTGAATTACAAGCTTGGAATTAATTCGTTTTTTTCTCACTTGTAAGAAATTGAACAATTAAAAGTCAAATTTTATTTTATTCCTTCTCCCCTCTCCCTCCAATATGGCAATGGTTGAAGGTGTCACTTATTAATCTCTCTCTCTAATTTGTGCTACGCGTGGAGGGCCGGTTTCCTTCTATGCAAGCCACGAGTGCGTTGTCGGAGCAATCCACTTTATCAAGCTTTAATAAGCTTATGCAAGCTTAATATATTTTAAGCTTTATAAATTATTATTTTTTTCTTCTCTCCAATATCTCACTATGCGCAGGGGCATAATTCTTTGTTGTTTTTGTTTTTTGTCGTGCGTTGTGCGTCGTACAGGCTGTAGGGGTAGTTATTTGTTGGTGAAGCTTTTATAAATAAAGCTTAGTAATCTTTAGTTTTAAAGCTTAGATTGAAAAGATTTTAAACTTAAAAGCTAAAAAGATTACTATTTACTTCATAAGCTTATAAAAGCTTAACTTCAAAGGGTTACAAAAGGATTTTAAAGCATGAACACAACTCAAGGGGAAATTCAGAATTTCCACAAATTGTAGAAAACTACTAGCCATTGGGGACTGTAGCGAGGGTGTTAAAAATATACACCGTCGCTTACACGATGACGAATGTGTCGCTTAAGCGATCTCATGTCGCTTAAGCGATGTAAAAAAATTATAAAAAAAATATGTCGCTTATGTAATGCTTTTTTTTTGAATCGCTTATGCGATTATGTTGAACGACATTTTTTGCGACGCTTGCAGACTGACTAGCGTCGCATAAGCGACGTTAAAATTTTTTTAAAAAAAATCCTCACTTATGCGATGTTTTTTTTAAGCGACGCTCTCGGGGGGTGCACTATATGGAAGCCCCTCCTACGACGTGCGTTCAAGGGGTATTTAAAAAACCCCTTATCTGTGAATTTTGAGCTAATAAAATACCCCTTTTTCTTTATAGACTTACGGGTTTTTTTTCAAAGTACAATTAAAATACCCCTCTTGTAATTGTATTTCTGTAAATTTACCCAATATTTTGGATTAAAAAAACCCCACCTGATGATCGCACGTGGTAGACTTACATTTTTTGAGGTGCACCTCCCGAGGCGACGCTACGCATTTTTATACTCCCGCGCTCACCGAGAACCTCATTTCTCTTCGACGGGAGAGCACGGAGAGGTATGTATGTGTGTGTTTGTATGTATGTATGTGTGTGTCTTTCTTTCTCTCTCTCTCTCTCTCTCTCTCTCTCATGCTCTCTCTCTCTCTCTCTATATATATATATATATATATAGAGAGAGAGAGAGAGAGAGAGAGAGAGAGAGAGAGCATGAGAGAGAGAGAGAGAGAGAGAGAGTGCGTCTCTCTCTCTCTCTCTATATATATATATATATAGAGAGAGAGAGAGAGAGAGAGAGACAGAGAGAGAGAGAGAAAGAAAGTTATATTAATGTCCACGGGAGGCTGAATCCGACCTCCTATGGGACAGATCAGGTACATCCATTTACATTCCACTCTAGGTATCGATGCCAAAGAGGCATAAAATTGAACAAAAATAACTCAAAATGAACTCTTAAGACTCTTAAGAGTTTAAATTACAATGGGTTCTATTGTATCTAGTTCGAAATTGAGGTTTGAAATAAAAATAGCTATATTTCATCCTTGGATGGATTTGCTCTTGAGGGGGGTGGGGTACGGAATTCTTTAATGATTGCTTGTCCTCCTCTGTATATTGCCCATTTGCCATTCTTTCTTTCTTCTTTAACTTTATTCAGCTCTGCCAATTTTTTTTTGAGTTATAGCGGGGTGAGTTCATCAGCTATCTATACCTTTGTCCCTTGGAGAGACCTTGTTTGCTTCATCACTGCTATTTTCTCATAGTTTGTGGACATCCTATGGCACCACTCGTATTTGGTGATAACCACTCTTCAAATCAATACGGCTGAAACAAGACGAGCCATCAAGCTTATCCAAAATGTCATCAATACGCGGGATTGGA